>NC_133619.1:84900987-85200987 GCF_048593235.1 Sminthopsis crassicaudata | reverse complement strand
ACTTGAAGACACAAAGAACTGGATTTTAAGTGATCTCTCAATTACCAGTGTAACTCTGAGCAAATTATTTACTTTCTGAGCCTCAGTTTCCTCTTATTGTACAACAGGATTAACAGAACCTACTTCAATATTATAAGCATCAAATGAGATGTATAAAAAGCAATAACAAAACTTGGAGCTGTATGGTCTGCTAAATATACTGAATAAATTATGTGTCATTATCATTAACGAGCAGCTAAGTCATATAGTTGGAAACAGTCCTGGGCCTGGAGTTAGGAAGACTAATCTTCCCAAGTTCAAATCCAGTCTCAGACACTTCTAGCTATGTGACCCTGCATAAGTCACTTCAGCTTAACTCAGTTTATCTTAAAAATGAGCAGTAGAAGAAAAAGGTAATCTCTTCCAGTATCAGAGACACAACTAAAGAATGACTGAACAATGTATGTTGTTCAAGCATCTTGTATGAATGTTGCTATCAGGTGTGCCTTATTTTTAAGTAGCATTTAAAAACAGCTAATTTAAGGAAATTCATTATATGAAACGTCTCTGACATTTTTCAAAGTACCTATTTCATAAAAACTACCCATATCAAAAGGGCAAGAAAGAACAAAAAACAATGAAATTGCACCTTATATTATATATTGCTGGATTCTCCTCTTTCGCTAAAATACCTTTAGAACTATTATATCAACTGTTCCTCCCCCCCTTGCTTAAATCACGTTAACTGCATGCTACAGTTTTCATACTGGCAACATTATGTTTTTGTACCTACTGTTACTTTAATCCATTTCTGAATTTGCAATGGCTACCATGCGAAATTCTATTACTCATCTTCATAAATGTTTCAGGGGATGCTGAACTACATGATTAAGATACCTTCCAGCTCAGAATCTCTGAAATCCACCTAGAATACTCAGGTAAACATTTGCAATAATACAATATGTGGGCTTATATGTAATTTCTATTATTTGGAGGTACATGAATATCATTATAAAGGATGGCTTTATTAAGTACCTTTGCAAGATGATGGACATGTTACGTTCCTACAATGTGAAAATGTCATGATTCTGATCTTATACTACTTCAAAAGTTTATAATCTATATAGATTACTTTGAAAGAGCAAATTAAGTGGTTACCAAAAAAACATCTAACATACAAAGAAAAATTTTAAATAAGTCAGGAAATTTTAACATATTTAGCTTTCACTGTTGAATGGGTATTTTTTTCTTTTTTTTCTTTTTTTTTTTGCTGAGCCAATTAGGTTTAAGTGACTTGCTCAGGGTCACACTGCTTAAAAGTGTTAAGTGTCTGAGGGTACATTTGAACTCAGGTCCTCTTGATTTCAGAGCTAGTGCTCCATCCACTGCACCACCTAACTGCCCCTTGAATGGGTATTAATTTTTTTAAAAATTGGTACCAGAAAAACATTTATCCTGATGTATCATTTGTTAATGTATTATTTTCATACAACTATAGGGATTTTAGAAATGCATATACTCTCAGTATGCAAATTAAGAGGAAGATATGTCTACATATAGAAATATATAGTGTAAGTGTTATTTGTCAGATTCCTAGGCTTTCCTCTAATTATAAATTCCAGAATTTAACAAAAGCTACAAAGTCCCAGCTCTGTAATGAAAGACTTAAGGACTAAGTAAATCACAAACTTCCCAAACTTCACTTTCTTACATATAAAAGTGAGATTAGGATGAGAAATGAGGTCCTGTAAAATTAAATGCTTTTATCATTCTGTTAACCTTAAAGATGGACATGTTTGAAAGACATCTAATTTAACGTCACAATGTTTGCATTATTGATGTCTACATTCTAAAAAAGTTTACTTTTTTCTGCATTGCCTAGAGCAAAAAATCTGTTAAATATTCAATTTAAATTGGATTTCACTTTTAAAAAACTGGTACAGAGCTACAAATTATTTTTAAGACCTTCTAGTCAATATTTATTATAAAATTAAAGAAAATAATTATAAATTATAAAAATAAAATTTAAATCAGTCATCTAGAAAGGAAGATTATTTCTATCCTTGACTCAAGTTCACATTTGTTCTGTTCAGTTATACCTAGCATACATGTTTAATATTTAAGAGAATGGCCTGTTAGGAGGCTTCCAAAGACAAGAACTGATTTAATAATAAAAGTTCTGAATATACAAACAGATAAAAGTAAGTTTTTAAAGGAATCTAACCCAGCACCCTTACTGAAAATGTTGTAAAGAAATTATGCTTAACACATACTTTTTCTTCTTAAACTCAAATAAGTTGGTTCAGTCAGATTTTGTCATATCTCCTTCTGCCAGAAGTTGAATAAGGTTTCCTTGAGAACAAATGACGTATAATACATAAATTATATATAATATATAGCACATATATAGATTATATAGAATTAATGCAAGTGAAATGAATAAATCAAACACATCTCCTCTAGTATAACTATTTGTGTTTTTTAAATTAAACCATAAAATGAAGCTGCTTTTTATATAACTAAAATGTACAAAGTTGTTGCCTTCCAGCCAAATTTTCTCCCCAGTCAAAATGCAGACACTGATACAATGCATATTCTTTGTATGGATTCACAATTATAATTTACAAGAATTTTAGAAACAAATATTTTATCACTGCATACACCTTCCTAAATGCAATTTTATGCGGTTAATCAACAACTTGGAAGAGAAATAGCATGCTTATCAAATCATTAAGATGAGACAAAGCTAGAAGGAATATTTCATGGGGTGGAGAATGAAAAGAGAATACAGATATGCCAACCAGACAAATATAAGAGAGGTCACTGAGTAACTATACACATAGAAAAATCATTAGAGATTCTAGTTGACTAAGTTCAGTTTTAAGTTAACAATGTAATTATTGCCATTAACAGCCCAAAAAGTTAACAAGATCTTAAGTTGACTTAACAGAAATATTTTATCTAGAATAAAAGTTATGCTCCCAGCTTAATTTGAAAGCAAGTAGATTCTATCCTGGGTACCATTCTTTTTAAGAGACATACTAACAGAGTGAAGCATGTCCAATAAAGAAGGAAAACCAAGATGAATAGTCTGGAAATAAGGCCATATAGTTAAGATTTATGAGACACTCACAGGTTTAAAAAGAGCTTTCTGCATAGTACGCATGTATATGTTACCTCTTTAATCCTTATAACTGTGAGGAGATATTAATACTATCCCCACATTACAGATGAGTAAACTGAAGTCAAACCTTTAAATGATTTGCCCAAGATCATGCTGCTATTATCTGAGGTTAACATTTGAACCCATGTCTCAACTTCAAGCTCAATATCCTAGGGGAGATTTATGTTTGAAGGGTTATTTTGCCTACAAAACTGAAGGTTTAGAGAAAATTTAATAAATTTTCAAATATTTAAAGACAGTTCCCATCTTGTAAAGGAAATATTCTTTGCTGCCCCAGAAGACAAAACTAGACCCAATTAATTGAAGATATTAGAGAGGCGGATTTTTGGCTCAACAGAAATAAAGTAGCCTGGAAGTCAGGCAACGTGGGTTCCAGCTTTCAGCTATGCCACTTTATAATTTTTACACTAGTCACATCATGTAATTTTTTCATACTCTCAAGGCTTTAATATCTTTATCTGTAAAATGGGATTGTAGGAAGGGAAGATATGTCGGACTAGATGACATGCAAGTAGCTTTCTGTCTCTACAAGTGAATGATTCAAAAGCTAAAAATAGGTAACTCCCTGATTAACTAGGCATCTGATCCTCACAGCAACTATTCAAGCAGAATTAGATGAATACTTATTCATGGTTGCTACAAAACAATTCGTCAGTACAGAAGGATCCCTGAAGATCTCATCATTTTGTTATGTTAAAATAAAATGTTAAGGATTTCCCAATTATATTTTAATCCTGTTCAGACTGCACTTGGGAATGCTGTCTGCCATGTGTGGGCCACATATTTGACACCTCTGCAGCAGAATATAGATTTCTATTTAAGTAGGCTAAATAAAATGTTCTTTCATGTCCTTTTCAAATCAAAATATTATGAAAAAAATTAAAGATACTGTTTAGATAGAATTGATATGGAATATGAATTCAACAAATGACTCATACCATTTATATATACACTCATATTCCATAAAAAGAGAGTTTCTTTACTTTTTTGTATATCATGGACTCCTTTGGAATTATGGTGAAATCTATGAATCCATTCTTAGAATGGTTTTAAATGTATGAAATAAAATACTTAGGAATTACAAAGGAGACAATGATGAAGTTACCCAAACATATATTTTAATTATGTTCATGAATTCTACGTTAAGTATTCCTTCAATAAAAATGTTTACAGAAAATTATATAAGAAGCTAGATGTTAATGTGAAATGATGAAAGAAAAATTTAAAATTAAAATAATGGATTCCCCAACAACCAGAGTTTATTCAAAAACAAAAATGTGATCTCTAAAATGATAATACAGAGACTCTAGATGACACAGTGAATAGAGCACCAATCCTGAAGTCAGGAGGACCAAAGTTCAAATCTAGCCTTAAACACTTAAGACTTACTAACTGTGTGAACCGGGCAAGTGATTTAATCCCAATTATCTCACCCAAAAATAAATGAATGGATAAAAATGACACTATAAACCAGTGGCAAAATATAATCCAATTGATGAAAATCAACTTTTTACCCAAGATTTCAATATTACTGAATTAATCCATCAATTTAGTACTCAATTAAGTATACATTACCAATAGCTGGCATTTCTATAGCAAAGTGCTAAACGAACATAAAAAAATCTTCTCTTATTATAAGAGTTTTTAGTAATAGTCAGATCTTATTATTCTGAATATGAATTGTCAGTGTCACAAGGTTTTTTCCCCAACTACTAATCAATGGTGGCTCAGGTAGCAGCACTTCAGCTGATATATAAAGATGCAGTATCTGTATCTTTATGAATGCATTACAAAAATACATAATAATTTTCCAATTATTTACTTATCTTCTTCCATCCATTAGAAGCAATGCCCAAAAGTTGACTATTTAATTAGACCAAACTGAAAAAGACCCCCACCCCCACCAATCAAAAGGTAAAAACAGTTTTTTTGTGTTAAAAAAAAAAAAAAAAGTAAAAGTAAATCAATCATTTCAAATCAACTTTTAATACTTAGCTGCCTTTTTCTTACCTACCTCTTTCAAGGGACACTTTTGAATAGAACTTCTAAAAAACCATTCTGAAAACTTCATTTGCCTTTTTAAAGTTTTCTGTCTTCTTATTAGAAATGATTTCCTCATAAGAATCTTGAATGTAAAGGTAATTGTTTTTTTTTAAAATTATCAGACATGTAAGTGTCTATTAAATTCTGATTTCAGAAAAAGACTTTCAATGTTAATTTTCCGTTGGTTAACTGTGAAAACTGTACTTTGTAAATGAAGTTTTAAAAAAGGTATTATGGAAACAGAGAAAAAAATTAAAGAAACTATAATTTAATACTTTAAAATTTTGGCAGTATACTATAGTAGATATAGGGCCTCCTAAGAGTTGGGAAAACTTAGATTTAAGTACTACTTTGGGGCAGTGATGATAAATTCAAGTTGCTCATTAACACAGGTAGCTTTCACTAAAAGCTCTTTAATCCAATAAAATCATAAGCCTACACCAAAAAATTCTGACATTTCTCTTACTCACTGCCTTTAAAAAAAGTTTAGAAAATATATAAAATGTATTTGATATAAAGTGTCTTATACCATTAAAGCAATGAGATTAATTTTGTAAGCTAAATGAGTTTCTCATTTTATAGTCATGATGTGCATTAGATTTTTCTGAGAATATACAAATATCAATTTGGTTTCAATTTTTAAAGTATGTATTTATCCTCACTTTGATGGTAAGTAGGACAGTCATTATGCTAACAAGGGGAAAATCATCCTGCAGTTAACCAAGTTACAGGTATAATATGTCCAAGACTGTTTTGAGGATATAAAATTAAGCCAAGCTTAGTATTCTCTGTAAGATTTAATTCAGAGTACTTTTTCCCTTTAAACTAGACCTTCTGAACAAAATGGCTTCCACAGTCAAATTAATATTGACTTTTTTTCCAACTGTTAGGTGGGTTTTTTATTCCCCCCCAGATAACCTGAGTTACACAGCTTGCCCATGGTCACACAGAGGTAGTGTTTGGGGAGGTTCTGACCCCAAGTCCTTTTGACTTCAAGTACTAGAGCTCTATCTACCTAGATACTTCATCTATGACCACTAGAAGAAACAAAAGATTTCTCATTGTGTCAAGAAATGGAATATCTATGTCACAAAACTTTTTCTTTTAGTAAATAGCAATATATATTAACAGAAATTTAGGTCATGTCAACTGACAACATGACAATCTATCCAAAAGGTGATTTTGATGCCTCCATTTTAATAAGAAACAAAAATGATTTTAAGGACATAGTCAATTTTAATGTTAAATTTGGTTTAAAAACTTGTTTCAAAATTTAAGCTAGCATGTTTCCCTTTGTTAACAAAAACTTACCATACCCTTTGCTATAAAATATTTAGATGCTAATAGTCCAGTCTTATCCAAGAGTTCTTTAAAGTCCAAAATTGTGACCAATCCAAACCATCTTTACTAGTCTCTATCAACACTTACCAGAAGGGAGCCACCCAACAGCAAGGAGCCTGAAAACATTCAGCATTATTATTGTTGATCATATTTATATATGTATAAATATATATGTTTTTTAAATTATTATTTTACTCATAAAATCATTATTTCATTTCAGGCCAACCTAATTTATTTTGGGCCCCAGAAAAGGGTTCATTTAATTGAAATTTCTTGCCTAAAACGCCATCTCAATCTTATTCTGAATCTGTATAGTCCGTTTCTGGTGAAATTCCTCTTCATATCCCAGAGATAAATCCATGTGCTTCTAGTGGACTCTGCACAAAAAAGGTAAATTTTTTCCATTTGATCCAATTAAATTGACATCTCCAAAAAGACCTAACACTTCCTCAACACAAAATATCCTCCTTTTCCATGTTGCCCCTCACTAAAATGTACTGTTTACAGTATGAAGAGATGATGATGATAAACACTCTTTTAGTGATACAGTGCTTTAAGATTTGCAAAGCACCTTTTATGTTAACTCATTTGAACCAAGCCAAGACTTTGGGGCTTAACAGGAAGAGTTAATAGCAAGAGTTCTCTTTCCACATCAGTGAGTTGAGGCAGAGCCTAAAATATAACTCTTCCCCCTTCAATTGTTGTCAATTGTAAGCAAACCTGATTCTCAATACAGGGTTCAAATGTCAGGATTTTTTCCCCAACTGTTTTAATCTGTGCAGCTTTTTTGTAATACTTGTTCAAATGATGTCATATTACAGAGATTCATGAAGAAAATTAAATTTTAAACAATGTTCACAGATTGCCAGATTTTTTTTTAACTTCTGAAGACTAAAAAAAAAATGCCATATTTTGAAATGTTTATTTGCTATATGCCAAAATGATTCTCATTTTCTGTTGAAAAAATATCTTCAAAATAAATGTTTCTGGAGACAAATAGAGGAGATTAAGCTAATTAGAAAAATGTAGACAAGCAGACTAAATAAATAACTTATTTCACACATACTAATTGTGCAAAGAACAGTTTTCATTTAAATCCATTCAACTTTAAAAAATGAAATCTCCCTCCAAATGAACAAAAAGCAATTAAATAGTATATTATATTCAGAAATGTCTAGAGAAAATACAAAATTTAATTCATTTTAAACTGTCATTTTCAATGTCTATTCCTGAAATACAAATAAGTCATTTATAAATAAGCACATTTTCATGCAGAAAACATTTATTTACATAAAGTAATTATATGTACAAATATTCAAAAATATTAACCAAACTAAGAAAAAATATCAGCTTTGTCTTGATGGTCATATTAAAAACAAAACAAAACAAAAGAAACAAAGAAAAAAAAAACACTGAAAAAGAATAGTACTATACACAATCTATTGTCTTATTGACATCAGATAACTGAAAATTTGTCAGGATGTTTAGGGAAACAAAATAGAATTTAAATAAATTCACATAAAAATACAAGTTTAGTCTTCAAAAAGTATTTTATAAGCACTAGATATAGAGTCAATTATTCAAAAAAATAAACTTTAAGGAATTACTGGGATTTAATGCCAGAAATTAAGCTAAATTACTCTTCATCTCCAAAACAGCAATAACCAACCAACAATACAAATATTATAAGACTCAAATTGAAAGTTGGTTGTGGCTTATGTAACGTTTTAAAAAGAGTTAAACTTGATTTTCAAGAAAATTATTTTATTTCCTGAGTTTTTAAATTTTAATTTTTGTTGAATTCATAAGTACTATTGTTTAATTTCAATAAGCATTTAGGGGAAAAATAGCAATAAATTGAAATTGTAGCCTTTAATGGGCTTTATTTTTGTTAAAAGTTAAATGTAATTATCTTTTACACATAATCCTCTATAAAACTATTATATATAAAGTACTTTTTATAATAAAAATTAAAATTTAAAGGAATTTGGGGCAAAGGAGAACGAGGGAAGTGGCAACCAGCAGCAAAATCTTCCATAACAATCTTAACTCATATACAGCTGCGTACGATGTCTACTTAAATGCACTTTAATCAAATATAAGTCAGAGTCCAAATAAGCACTTTCCCTAATTAATGAGTTTAGAATGACTAATATGTTTAACGAATTTCCATCACATACTTTTTAAAAAGTTGCCTTTGAGCTTTCTGAAATTAGCATGTGCATCCCCCTTAGGCATGCCTTCTTACAGCATAACACCAAGTTAAATAAGGTATACACATTAGAAGACAGACCAGTTTGCATTAAGACTATACTCATAGCATAGTCTCTTCTACTACTAAACTGGAGTTTTTGCAGATAGATTTGATGAATGTGATGGTGGTTAAGGCCCAAGATTAGAAAGCAGAATTTCAGATCACAATAGTTCCCTATAGTAAGTACAAATAAGGTATAGTTAGAGTTTTCTTCCTAATTCCTTTAAATCATGAAGCAAATAATCAGTTGTGTTAAGAATATCTCAGTTTGGCAATCCATTTTAGATTCCCTATACCACTGCAGAAAAATGTGCTTCATCTGTTTCACTGCTAAAGCCAAAGGGTGCAGAGACTTCTCTAGAACTGCTTTTAAAGAGAATAGTATTTGGAACTTCCTGAAGCTCAGTCTTCTGAATGAAAAGAATTTTCATGGTCACGTAAACATAACTCCAATCTGAAATGATTAGTTCATTATGTAAAAGCCTTTCCATTTCCAGCACCAACAGGTCATCATATAAAGCCAAAAAGCAAATTTTAAAGTTTTTAATGGAAAGAACAGGTGATTCTCTCATCCTTGTGTCTTCTAGATATCTTACACTGGTCCATTCACCACTGCCTTCCAAACTGCTGGTGTTGGCATATGTGACAGACATCATCCATGAAGACTCTGCTAGAGAAATTCCTTTTGCTGAAGTAGTATGATGTTTACCAGTTGAAAGAAATCTGGTCAATTAGAGAAGAAATAAACCAGTCTCCCATTAACCCATTATCAAGATACCTGAAGTCACCGTAGGAGTCTACCATGGAGAAATGTAAACTGGCCAAAGGCACTTTTTGTTCAAAGAACTATTCATGACAAGAACTTCCAAAACTAAGAAAAATCTAAGTCAAAGTTCTTTTGATATCAATAGCATTTTTACAGGATAAGGAAAGCTACCTTTGAGTATATTTAAAATCAGCTTCAACAGATATTATATCCTGATGTTTAAATTAATTTGTATTTATATTATAAAATGAAGCCTATAGTAAAGCTATACAAGTATTATTATACCACTTCTAAAGAATTAACTTTATTAAATCCTCAAGTTTCAATAGGATGTAGACCAATTTGATAACAATTTCAATCCTGTAGATCTAACTTGCAGGACAGAATAACATCTGGACATCTGGTTGCACACAATACAAACACTGAGATATCCAGACTGCTCAAAAGTAAAACATAAACTTTTTGAGCCATTGGGACATAGTAAGTAGAGCATCAAAATGTCCACCAAAACAAAATAAAATTAATTGCTACAATAGCCTTAGCTTCTATCTTGAAATGCCTATAAGCTACTGATGCATTCACCATTCATTCATGTCCCCATCACTCAATACTTTCATAAATGGGAGAAGGAGGTGAGGGAAAGGTAGAATTAATTCTAGTTCCTTTTTTCGGAACAAGAACCAGATAAATAGCTAATATTCTTTGAAAAATCAACTGCAAAATGATTTGGTTCTTGCATGAACCCAGTGAAATCACTGGTATAACTAAATGGAAGAACACTCAGATCTATAAAGAAACCCAAGTAAATAATGGAAAGCACCCACTTGTTTATTATTCTTTCCCACTCTCTCCAGAAGCTGGATATTCTGCCTCCAATGGTTCAGTGGAGAAAGTGGACCCCTGACGTCAAAAGCTCTCCGTGGTCTTGGCTGTATCTGTGGTTCTAGGATCATTCCTTGCACCTCTGGTGGGGGAGAAGCACTGAAATAGAGAGCTGAATATAGATTTAAGAAAAAAACTCTTATTAAGAAATTACAATCTCTGATCATTTGAGTTTGTAATGGCTTATTCTCAGGGTAAAAAAGAAGCTGTTTTTCTGTATAATTTCTTTAGTGCCTTAACAATCTCCAAAAATGTTACCACCACAAATGTAATGATAAATTCTTTGGTCACTGCTGAGAAATGACCTGGCTTAAGTCTGATAAAATATACTGATATAACACTAAGTCCATAATATGCTATAAAAAAATCAACTTAGTCTCAAAGTTTACTTTCAAACTGTATAGTATGAGGTAGAAAACATAAGATTAAAAGATAGATATGAAACAAGAATAAATTTATCTTAAAGGGAGAGCAAAAGTTCAACTTCACATAAAGACAAAGGGAAATCTCACTACCATTAATCTTGATGTCCAAGACAAAAGGATGGCTTTCAAAGACTAGTCCACAACAAAACCAATAAGAATTATCTAAAACCTTGTTAATAGAGTCTTGGTCCCTGGTCTTTAAATTATTACCAACAAGAAGAAGCAATATCAAACTTGCAAGTTTCAGTCCCTCACTTCTAAGAGTCTGACCAAAATTAAACATAAAATTAGTCAAGTCCGAAAAAGCACTGATAAAAGGTTCATTTTTCTAATATTCAGGCTAAATAAACTGGTTGGATGGGGGAAAATGGAGTCTTTAGTATGTTAAGTATAAAATCAAGGTGAATACTGAAAGAGAGCGATCATTTGACATTCAGTACAGTATCAAAGATAAGAATAGTTATTGCTAATGACTATAAAGTCGAAAATAAAACTGAGACATGTATTGAACTAATAGATGATAGATATATGAGAAAACTCTTATTAAGGGAAGCAAGTAGGAAAAAACATGTAAAGCCCCTAGTTTCTAATCAAGCATACTCTGAGAAGTTCTGGTCATGGAGATATAACTGACAAGAATTAACAGGGTTGGAAGATTTATTATTGGTACTTTGAGAAACAGGGTTAAGTCATGATTTCTATAAGAAAGAAAACCCTATGAAGAAATTCAGATTTAGTACTGAACATGAAGATACTAGTGATGCTCTTATTATTATTTGTTTTTTTTAGCCACCTAGTTACCACTCTATTAAGGGAGATGAATTTGGGGGATGAGCAAAAGAGGATAAATAAATCTGAATGAATAGTCTCCAATTTGCTATTTAAAAGATTTCTTACCTGTGAATGGTTAAAAGTTTGTGCTCCTGATAACTATCAAAAAATCAACAAGTATTACTGAATGCTTCCTCTAATACTATACTTAGAGAGGCTGCAACAACCTCATATACACATGGTATTATAATGATCTTAGTTCACTTTTTAGACCTACCTCCTGGCTCTGTTCATCAATTTGGAATTGTTCTGAGCTGAAAAGGAACGATTATTTCATAATCTAAGTGAACAAGTGAAATAAGTCTGAATGACATGACCTTATGCCACAAGAATTCTTTGTTTTCTAAAGAAAGAGGCAATAAGATTTTAGAGAAAGCAATGATAATCAGAAAAAAAAATGCTTAAATACCATTGTAAAAATCTTGACAGATAACTGAGAAAAGAAAACCAGTAATAATCATCAGTATTAAAATTCTATGCATATCCCCCCAAAAAATATTAAAAATTAAACTTGAAAGTGACCTAGGGAAAATTTAGCCAAAAGATGTTAGTATGCAGCCCATATCCACTTTCATTTCATAAGTGTCTACTCATAAGCACACAACAAAGCCTAACAGATAGAATTAAAGTCCTAAATCTGTTTTCAAAGAGAACATAACATTAGATCATCAGGCTAATGAAATATCTTATAATAAATTTCATTAATTTCTTGGGAGGGTAAGGACTAGAACAAGGGAACAAATTTAAATGAAGTTTAAATAAATAAACCAGTTAGTTTTTCTTCATTACAGAAACTTTTGTTTAAGGAAGAGATTTAATTGTTTTTGTTATATATAAATATGTAAGTACATACATATGAATCTGCAATTTACTCTAGGTGTGATTTAGCAAGTCTTTACCAAACAATTTTAATGAACTGAAAAAAAGTTTTAATTAGCATAATTTTTGAAGTCCCAGCAGTACACTGGCTTTTGTTTTCGTTGGCAATAATCTAAAAGTTTTTCAAGTGTTTGAAAACTATTTCTTCTAACCTATAAACATTCTTTATACAATTGTATTTTCACAATCTGCTTAATTTTGCTTTCATTTTGAAAGTTAAATATACTAGGTCATCAAAATAATGAGTTCAGAAATATGAATTAGCAGTGTTTTGCTATATTTGATTTTAACTGGCTAAAATTCTTACCCAGTTAATGACTTAGTCTCCAATTACTTTTTTCTCCTACTATTGCCCTTCATGGCTTCTAAACTGAATTAGAAACTTTAAAATACTTAAGAAATACATATGTACTCTATCATTTCTTAAGCCCCCACAAATGGATATAATTCACGAATGTGAGTAAAGGATAGAGACTAGACCTGTGACATTTTCATTGAGAAATAGGTAACTAAGATAAGGCATTACTTAATACAGTCTTAAAAAGGTACTGAGGACACTGAGAGAGTCTGTTTTGCTGAGGTTCAAAAAGCCAGACTGTGTGTCAAGGGCAAAATTCTGAGTAGTCTTCCTGGCTCTGGGGTCAACTTTTCTGCCACCACGGCATGCTGCCTCTGCAACTGTGGGGATGATTAAAGTTCTTGTGTCCAACCCAATTGTATAACAGAAATGGTTTCTAATACAGTTTCTTATTTAAAAAAAAAAAAAAAAAGTTTTCAAGCCCACCTATTGAAAAATAATTATAGTTAACTCTCAAGCAATTACAATCAACTCTTCAAAAACACATTATCCAAATGGTAGCAAACCTTCCTCAAATTCTTATTGGCTTCTGTTTAATGCAACTTTAATCCAGTAGGAAATAAAGTCTAATATTTAAAGAAAAATCCTTACTTATTTCCCAGACCTCATGAAAATTGTTATTGTTAGTTTATTATTTTACTTATTTCCCAGTTAATAAAGCTATATACTTTACTAACTTATGGATTAGAAAGATATTGGTAGAAGCTGAATAGATCAGATTGGCATCTTTATTTTGAAAATTAATAATTTCCAGAGCAAATATACTCATTCAAATAAATAAAAATATAGATTCTGAAGCCAAAAATATGAAGGTGATTTAGAAACACTTAGGAGAAACAATAATTCCATTTCCTGGGGACTTAATACTTCATAAGCAAACTAAGAATTTATAAGGCCATGACTCATGATGACTATTACAGAATCAAATTTATAAGAAGTACAGGTGAGCAACTGATTTTATTGGGAATCTTCCATTTATGTTGTCCTTTTAGAAAGGAAGCAAAAAAGTATATATACTACAGCTTCTGGAGAATGAACTAATTAAATTAATTGGGCAAAATTGGTTCTTACAGATTTATCTTTTGCAAAGTTAACTGTTCAGGAAATAGTAAATCATCCTAAGATGACTCTGAAAACAAAGTCTATAATTGCAAATGTTTGAAGAAGGATTTAATGTAAAAGACTAGTGACAAACCAATCGATCTGTGCATTCTGAACATAAATTCCTTTCTGGAAAATTTCCTGAAATGTGTAACAACATAAAGTAATCTTTTAAACTGATTTTGTTTTATGTAGCTTGGTTATTTTCAATAATCCAAACAAACCTTAAATGTCTATGATATTAAGGCACCTGTGTTTAAGAACTGTGAAAAACACAAAAAATAAAATAAGACAGGGTGCAAGTTGCCAAAGTAACTTAGAATCCAGAAGGAGAGAACATACAGACACAAAACTATAATGCCACTTGGAACGCACTAAATGCCATAACAGAAGTACCCAGTATTGTACTAGATCAGAGTGCTTTCAGCCAGGAGGAAAAAGAATTTAAAAACATATGAACTGGGCATCAGAGGACAAGTAAAATCTGGAACAAAAAAATGAAGCCATTCCAAACAAAGAAAATGGTACAGAGATAAAGAGGCAAGAAAATAAGAGTATTTATATTTAGGGAAGAACAGACAGACAAGTTCAACTAAAAAACAGTAAGAGATTAAAAAAAAAAAAATAGAAAAATTATGGGCAGATATAAAAAAAGCCTCAACCATAAATGTTAAATTCAGAAATCTAGACTTAATTCTATAGGAAAATGGAAACTAATATGATCAAAACTATCTCTAGGACCTTGCTTTGGAAATAGTGTCTAAAATGACTTAAGGAAGAAAATATTAGGAAGACAAAGCAGGATTAAAACCTTTAACTCAAAAATTAAAGCAATGAGAGTTTGGAATATGATAGGGAGAACAAAAAAGGTGAAGTCAGATATAAGAAACATGGAACTAAAACACAGATATAATGATGGGGTCAAGAAGTTTTAATTCCAAATTTTTAAATATAGGTGAAATGAGAAAACATTGATGATATTTACAGAAATAAGGAAGTCAAGGGAAAAGAGTGAAATTGGAAGAAAATTTTAGCTTTGTATACGTTGAATTTAAGATGCTGGTAGGAAGCATTCCAGTGAAGAGATTGAATAGATAGTTGGAAATTCGTCTGATTTCTGATAAAAGTCAGTGTTAGAAAAACATTTAAAAATCAGCCTCAATGAAATAAGTAGAAGCAATGAAAAGAGATGAGCCCAGAAAGAAAGAGTTTGAAGAAAATCCTATGTAGGCCAATATCTTGAGGAGATGTCTTCTTTTGGAAGTGGAAATAGACATCATTGAATGTGCTATTAGAGGTGTAGAAAGAAAATCAAGAAGATGGGAGAAGGAGGAGTCAACAACAGAGTCTGATAGAGCAGAAAAGTAAGGGAAGGCAAAGTCAGAAAAAGCCATTGGATTTCAAGATGAAAAGTTATCAATGATATTTGAGAGAAAAACTAAATAAGAAACTGGAGAAAAAAGGCAATAGGAGTCCAAGTTTCAAGCAGATTTTGTTGTTATTGGAATTTAAAAAAAAAAAAAAAACAAAAACACCGACAACCCACAAACAATAGGAGTTATAAGGATCAAAGGAACTAAGGAGGATCAAAGGAACTAAGAAGAAGCAAAGATTGAAGACCCTGAAGACAAAGGAATATCTCATTGTAGAATGGAAACTGGAGAAAACAATGTTAGGACAACTAACAACCATTTACATTTGAATGGCACCTTGTTTATGAAGTATGTCTTTCTGTGGGAAGAAAGCCAGATTCAGTAAGAGACTAGAATTTGAAGTATAGGTTTTGAATTTATTGTCTCAGTGACTTTAGTCAAGTCACAACTTCTATGACACCCGGTTTTCCTGTAAAATGATGAGGCAGGATTACATGTTACTTCCCAATTTATATTTGTTTCCAATAGAACGGAGGTTTCTTGAAAAGAGGGATCTGTTGTTCTGTTTGTGTTCTTGGTCGTAGCATAGGGCCTGACACATAGTAGATATTCAATACTAGTTGACTGACTGATAATTCTACTGCATAATGTATTTGGGTCTTGAAAAAAATCAAGGAAGGTAGTATAGTAAGTTACATTTATTTTATAGACAAAGAAAGCCAGCAGAGACAATAAAGCCACACAGCAATTATGGAAGATCTGACTCCAGATCTTTTGACCAAATCTGTTTTTCCCACTACATTGTGGTTAGCTTTACAAACTTTAAAACAAGAAAGAAAAGGAGTAATGAAGATAAAGAGAAAATTTCTTTATATGGAAGATAACAAAATAAACCAGCAAGCACCTGATAAAAACTTGCCTTTAAAGCTTACATTCTATGTGCATAGAAAAATATACAAGATGTACTGGGAGTAGGAGGAGAATAAGAATGGTCACGTCAAGAAAGAACTACAGACATAAAGAAAATGTAGACAAGGTCACTTAAGAGAATTATGACTAAAATAAGAGATTGTTAAGGGGTAAAGGTAAAGCTTTCCTAGGAGTTGGATGGGAGAGGGGAGAAGTAGAGGAAACTTATGTGTGAGGAAATTATGTGGGCCACAGAATTCAAGAAGGAGGGCAATGTATGATGAATGCTAAGAGCACAGATTTAAAATATAGAAATCAATTGGTACTGTTACATGACTTTCCTCCAAAATATTCCACAATATGAGAATAGAAAAATGGGAATAAGGATGATCTTATAGGGTTCAGCTTATCAGAATAAATATGACAAAGTGAAGGAGTAAAATCATCTTAGAAAACTGACAATGGATGGGGTTCACATTGAGAAGAGGATCAGATGGGCTGAGATATTAACAATGTAACAGACAAGTTACTTAACCATTTTGTCCCTGTTCTCCCATCTGTAAAATGAGGGGTTTGTATTCCAAGGTCCCTTTCAGTGCTAAACCTACGATCTTAAGATTCAACGAACTGCAAAATAAAATCAGGGTACAGATGGCCAATAAGAGAAAAGACAGAAGACATGAATGAAAAACATATTTCAGAATCTAAGAATTGGAATGTAATATAGGTCAGTGATTCTTTTCTTTTGCCTAATTATATTATCAGCGATTTCTCCAAGGGACTCAGGGGGAAACTGAGTACAAAATAAACCAGATTTAAAATTTCCCCAGTAATTTTCTACTTTCCATTCAACAGGTTTTTTGAGTATACCAATTCTTTTAAAATATAAAAGTCTTTATTTTGCAAGTTATTAAAGACAAAGGTTCTCCTGATAATTTTGCTATGGTAAAAAATAAATAACTGCTCTCTAGAATAGGATAAAAGGCATGCCCCAAAAGTTTATATTGCATGGAGATGAAATCTGAGTAAAATTTCTCATCTCTCTCAAGTTGTCATTTTATTTTATATAAATGTCTAAAGAATCTTTTCTCCCTATAACAGGCAATATAGTTCAACAACATACATGTTATGGTAAACATTTATCTGTTTATGGGTGTAGGTTCTCAGTGATTTTCAAAAAAATATGTATTTTTGTGTGTGACCAAACTAAATGAAGGTCACTGATAATTCAGTAGAGAAACTTAAACTATTAAAAGGAGTTATCCATCTAACCTTAAATTCCCAATATAAACTTTTTGTGAATTTAAGGTTAGCATGGATAAACAGGGTTTAAAGAAAGTAATTATGTCATCCAACAATGTAGAGAAGTATTCTGCCCCCAAGCAGTTTTATGAATGAAATAATTGTACTACAAACATACTTCATAAGAAGTGAAGTTTTTTCAAGGATAGAACATGTTTCAGGAGTACCAATGGAGCAAGGAGTATGCATACATCTCTCTTTTATCCTGTGAGTGGAAAATAACAGAAGAAGATTGAAACAGAAAGAGCTGAGACAGACATGGCAGGAAGCAGCTACATGTTGCAGTGGATCCACAGCCCTGAAGTCAGGAGGACCCAACGTCAAATCTGGTCTCAGACACTTAACAATTCCTAACTGTTTTTGACCCTGGGCAAGTCACTTAACTTTATTGAATCAGCAAAAACAAGCAAACCAAAAAAAACAAACAAACAAAAAAAAACCAAAAAAAAAAAAAAAAAACCCAGTATTTGGAATAAGTCAAGCAACAATTAAGTTGGACAGAATACTTGTAGAAAAGGTAAAGGGCAGAGGGAAGTTTATTCATAATATAACAGGGATTCCCTATGACAGCATAGAAAGGTTGATTTAAAAGGGGGCGGGGGGAAGGTCAGATATGGAATGATCCTAGGGCATGATTAGTCTGGATAAGGATTTGAGGAAAATGGGTTTCACCCTTAGCAACAAAAATGAAATTTTGCATTAAAGAAAATAACTCCCTGGGTAATAAATAGGCTAGAAGGCTTGGTGATGTGAGGGAGGACTGAAAAAATGTATTCAATACACTATCCTATTTCCAAAATAGAATAGTGTTAATTTTTTTAAACATTTAACAATTTAAGTAGCATACACTATGTGGTCTTTGTGTATGTAACTGATTATGCAAACCAGAACTTGCCAATTCAGTCATAATACATCATTTACAAATGTGGATGGTCAAAACTATGTTCTGGAGCAGATGAGGCATCATTTGTTTGTTATTTTCCCCCTTGTATATTGTTAAGACCTAAGTTATAGGACAATTCTTGTTGGTTCTACACCAGGTTGGTCTAAAATTCAACGATATTTACGAAAACTCCCTCAAACTGCCAAAAGAAATGGTCACTGAGCTCCAGGAGGGGGAAGAAAAGAAAGCAACAAGAGAAGAGATTCATCAATTATCAAGACACAAATAGAATAAGAAAAATGGGATTAATGCCTTTGCAATCAAGCATTTTGTAAAGTGTTTGCAATCAAGCCAAGTTTTTAAAACAAAACTAAAATGTTGGTAAGTTTCCCTCTCATATAGGGAAAGAAAACATTAACACTTTCTAATGTCTTTAGGGAATACAGTAAAAACTCTTCCAAGGGACCTCCCTAAGATGATGCAATTTTTTTACCAAATACAAAATAAACTTGACTTTAAATTATCTAGATAACTGTACTTTCTATTTGATTCATGTCATTCTATTTCTATTCATGTTTAATATCTAAAAGAATTATCTTTCTTTAAATAACTTATCTAAAATGCACTCCTGATAAATTTGATGAGATGAAATAAGAATTGCTTTAATAGATATTTGAAGAGAAAATCAATCCACCAAAAAACCCACCAAAAAACCAAAAACAAAAACAAAAAAATCCCAAGGCTATATACACATGGAATAATTTTATTTTGTATAGATTGCTAAAAGCATTTGTTCTGTTCCCATACACAACATAACTAGAATTTTGCTTTGGCTAATTTCTATCTGCTTATGAGGGAATAGGTTCTAACAGTAAAATAAAAAGTAATGGGTCAGAAGCAACATTCTGGTGTATTAAATAAATTCTCTCCTGACCATTAAACATATTATTGACAGAGTTTTTAATGTGAAAGAGTAATGGCCCATGGATACTTCAGACTTAAAAAATGAATTTATTTTTCTTTACTTTTATGTTTTTGTATGAGTTTAAGTGAAAAATTCTTACACAAATAGTCTCACAAAAAGCAACATAATTTTTAATGAGCTGAAACAACACATTCTCTTAAATTGTACTGCAAAACTTAAAATACGTTTTCAGAAGAAAAATTCATTGAATTAGCATTTATCACTATAATGTGCACTTAAGCCGAATCAGAAAATTGATTTCAATTAAAATCATTTCTGTCACTAGTGATTTTCTTTCTTTTATGTAAATCCATAGATGAAAACTTTTAAAAGCACCACAAAAGAAAAAAAAAAAAAAAAAAAAAAAAAGACAGAAAAAAATCTAAATGCCAGGAAAAAGAAACAAAACAAAAACAAAAAATACATCGCTTCATGAATATCATGAGTATATTTAGACATTCTCTTAGAGTAGAATTTTTTTGTGGCTGTATCTATTCATTTAGAGGTTCAGTGACTAAACTAGTCTACACTGATCCCAAGATTATGGAATATCAGTGTTTTTTTGAAAGATTTTTCTTACTCATCTAAGAAAATTCCCATGCGAAAAAGATTATAGGATAACGGAATCAAAGACAACATTCCCTTAGTTATATAACAAGCAAGGTCAAGTTTTGTAACAATAATTAGCTGAGTTACAAAGAAGACACTCCAACTTGGATCTCCATTCTGTTGCTTATCTGACTGATTTACAACGTACATAATGGAGGACAACAGTTTAAAATAGAGGCACAAAAACCAAGCATGTGTTAAAAAGAAGAGAAGATAAAATCCAGTTATAAAAATGAAAAAGCACTCCAGCTATCTTTTTAATAGATGGTATAAACTATGAGCACCAGATTAACAAAAACCACAAGAACTTAACAATTTGCTTTTTCCAACCACTTTTGAATAATAAAAGCTGGCAAATCTATGCAGTCACAATCAAATGAAAAAAATTCCATGGATATAACTTTTGGTAGAATAAGCATCCTTGAACTGAGCCAAGCAAACTCCTTTCATGGCATTTCTTCGTCTTAATTTAGCCAACTGTTCTTGCTTCTCTTTCTCCCTTTTCATCTTTTACTTTTTTTGCTGTGACTTGGACTTTGCTTTGTTTAATGAATATTGCTCTATTTTAAGTTATTCAAGGTAAAGGAACATGTATTATAGCCCACCTACCAGTTACACAATCAGTATGTTCAGTAACACTTTAAACTTTCAGAGGTATGTGATTCTACAGACATGGGCACTCCACTCCTAAAGAAAACAAGACACGTGGGATTTTGGCTGACAAGCTATGAGAATTGGTACAGGCAAGAAGGTCCCTAGCATATCAACAAGGTCAGCTAGCTGGTCTCTCTGATAGACCCAGAGTCCACTGGGCCCCAAATGTAAAGCTTTTAAGAGCTTAAACTTTATTGACAAATGAGTTAGGGACCCAAAGTCACTTATCTGTAGCAATAAAAGCATCATACAAAAAGGAAAAACATAATCCTATTCTCCTTTCAAAAAAGCTAACCTAAATATTGTTTTAAAGTTGTCCTTTTACTAGATCATAAAAGAAAACAGATTGGGATGGATCTTTTTTCCTTTCTACTGTATAAGATACTATGTTTGGAGAGATATTAGTTCAAGTGATGGGATCAAAGTAAAGTGAACTTTTTATGCCATGCATATTAAGACTAAGTTGTTATTACACAAATATTTTGACATTTAACTCTATTAAATATATAGTTGAAAAAATCAAAATACTTTAAAACTAACCAACAAATTTTGAACTAAAAAATTTAAATCTCACATTTATTTCCCTAAGAGCAACGTGAACCAGAATTTTTCGATTATAATTTTTCCTTTCAAAATTAGTATGAAAGATTTTTTTTTAAAAGCTCCTTGAATTAAGCTCCTTGGCATTCATATTCATTACAAATAAACCTAATGCATGGTCATCAAAATGAAGTGTACTGTGATGTACTACAAATAACCATACTTCATAGTAACTTCTTAGACATTCATATATTAGGATGTGTTAAAAATATATTTCACAGATGGAAATTTTTAACACAAATTAATCACAACTTTTAAAAAACTGAATGTTATTATTACTATGGGGAAGTTTGATAACAGGTAATAAAATTTATAGAATTTGAAAACAGCAAGGTTATATCAAGTTATTCAGTAAAAGTTCCTACTGAATTTACAACCTATATTAAAAAAAATAATTAAATGAGAAACCTTTGTTTGACAGAAGTTTTTTGTTTTTGTTAACTTAAGACATCAGGCTGTAAAGCCTAGACAGGTGTCTATGTGTTAGTTCTTCCCATTAAAGTCTAACATTCACAGATCCTCACAGAACCTCAAAGTCCATCTATTGCAGCTGGCCCAACAAGGCTCATTTAACTTTTAATTGAAGGCCTATAGGCAGGAAAAAGCCAATACCTTTGTGAAATTATCCCACTTTGAGATAGTTCTATTTGTTAGTCAACTTTCTATTAAGTTCTAAATGGCCTTCTTTACAATTCAGCCATGCACCTGGGCAAGCATAAATTTTTAAAATAGCTAATGCGTCCTGCATCTCTGAAGTCAAGAAGAGACAATCTCTGGAACATATTAAGACAATCATCATATCCCTGTCTTCGGATTCCCATGCACAATTTTTAAAATTTTATTATGTAAACCAAAATAACTCAGCCTATTTGTAGAAATGATGTGTAAATGTATTTAGAAGAAAACTAAATCTTTTCCCAAATAAAAACATCAACTTGCTAGCAATAGGATACTGTCTACCCTTCACTTACAGCATCCATTTTTTGTCACAGGACCTGAAATAAAAACACATTGTATACAATTGTGTACTGCACTCATCCTATCACTTAAAAATAAAACTTGAAGATTATTGCTCTCACACCAATAAATTTTAGGAGAGCAAAAGATTTAATTACATGATTTCTTCCTCCACTCAATAAAGTATTCAAAAGCAATATCAAGATCATGTGTTTATCACCAATGAACAGTCTAATAATGCCATATAACTTAAAAGTCATGCAATACCATGATTTCAACAGGATGAAAATTACCCAAGAGTAATGGGAAGACATTGAGGGAGAAGAGGGAAAGAAAGGATAAAAAGTATATCATTTAGAAGCATGTCACCAACAATAATATGCCTTCAAGAAATGGCATATAATTTATCATCAAGAATGCCTGAGACCAAAAATGGGCCAGTCACATAGCAGGAACAAAATGCTACACAACTTGAGTGTTAACCAATACTGCAGAATCATCAGAAAGCTGGCTCAATAGATACATAGAGCTTCCTTCAACAGAGGATTTATGTAAAGATACATTTAGAATCACACAGGGGCAAGCAAGATGACATGAAGTAGGTTGCTAACTATAGATTTAAGCCATTGATGAAAAACACTAACATTACTTAAAACAAATCACTTACATTTCATATCCAAAGGATATGACTAATTATTCATTCATTTTAAAAATGTTTTGATCAGATAATTCTTAGTATCAATTGATACAGAATTAGTTTTAAAGATGGAAAAAAATTGTGTATGTGTGCACACCCATTTGTTAAACTGAAAAAATGCTTTAAGCAATGGTCTTGACTTCCAAGGTCCTTAGAATAGCTTAAGATTAACTGCTATATGCACAGAAAAAATTCCCTGTATAAAAGGACCACTCTTAGTGGGGTTTGCGTCACCTATCAATCAGGTCTGTGTGCTATCAAGCCAGATCAAATGGACAAGCTAGTTTGGATATGCTGATAAATTTTAATACTGGTAAGTTTTAATTCTGGTGGTTCTTAAGTCACCATAATCACTTACTTCTGCTTTCTTCTATTTCCAACTGGTATTGGCACAGCCAATGTTTAAAAATTAAAACATCTGAAAAAGAAAATTGGTGAACACTAATATAGGGGAGGTAGGAGGACAGAATGCACGAAAGTAATATCATATGAAGATTCAAAGATTAAGGAGGTATAGTAACAATAGTCTGGGTATGACCACAGAAATAAATTTGGTAAATCCCATTCAGAAAAAATCATAAAGTACTCCCCCAAATAAAAAAAGCCTCAAGTAATTAGCTGCATTTATGGATAAACAAAAAACTAATTTTCAAGGCTTAGAAGTTATTGAAGAGGGGCAGCTAGGTGGGACAGTGGATAGAGTACCAGCCCTGAAATCAGGAGGACCCTAGTTCAAATTTGACTTCAGACACTTAACACTTCCTAGTTGTATGACTCTGGGCAAGTCACTTGATCCCAATTACCTCAGCAACAACAACAACAAAAAGTTATTGAAGAGTAAAGAAAGCTAGCAATTAAAATCTAAGGTAAAATAATACTAGGTGTTCTAATTTTTACCTTGTTTTAATATCTTGTTTGAAAATAAGGAAATATAGAGGATGGGAAATTACTTATATCAGTATGATACAAAAGATGGAACACAAATATTTAATTATGTTAAAATGTTCAGCAATACAAGTTTTCCCATTTCATAACTAATCCCTCTCAAACTGTCCATAATCCAAATATTGTAAATTGAATCATTTTAAATGCACTAGCTCTTATTAAAGATATTAAATAAGTAAAATATTTTCTAAAATCTAAAATTAATATCCCACAATTTATAATTTTTTTTAATTTTCAGACTGCATTTATTTTAAAACAAGATATTCTTATAATATAAGCAATATCATATAATGGAAAGAGAAGTGGATTTGAAACTAGAAGTCATTGGTTTCTAATACCAGGTTTGCCAGTATTACTGAATTACTGGGCAAATTTCACACATCTTCTATGGGTCTCAGTTTCTTCATTTGTAAAATTATGGAATTGGATTAAATCCAACTGGAATAAATAGCTTGCTAAAATCCCATGTAGCTCCAAGTCTAAGATTTTTTTTACCAATCACATAAGCACTTTAAATAATGACACATTAGGAAAAAAGAAAGAAAATGAACATAGTGGAATAATCTGATTAGGAAAAGAGGATGCAATTTAAAAAAAAAAAAAAAAAAAGGAAAATAGGATACATCTGTACTTACATTTGTAACAATTCCTTGTCTCTCTACGTCTACCATATCTGGGCTCAAACTGTCATTTGGAAGTATCACATTTCAAACGCTAAAAATGTATCTCACTTCTTTCTTAAATTCAATTAAAATATTATTATTCTCAAATGTTAGTACTTTCATGTCAGTCTGGTTTTCAGAGAATGGCAGTCAGAGGATCAAGTTGAAGAATAGATTTTGGGAGGTTGGTTAGGTTGTTTTGAGAATCAATCTCTTTCAATAAACTCTCCAGACTACAATGTAGTAGTTGCCTGTCCTTAGGCAAAATGATGCCCTCCACTCCACCTGCTCATGGTAATAGTATCTACCTTAATCTACATAGTCAATCAAGTCAGTTGTCTTTTGCAACCTAGCACTCCTGAACTCAAGCATACTCTACCTCTTACAAATACATATTATGAAATATACATAAAGACATATCCTGAAATTTTAAAAGGTTGGGATATTTCTTAAAAGAAATGCATAGCTTTAAACATTGAGATCTCTGGTTTCCAAAGTATGGCTTATTGAGTGTTTCTTTAGTAGTATGCAAGGCAATTTTTTGTTGTAATGTTTATACTTTTGTATTTGGAATTAATAATCCCTTCATGTTGTATTTAGGAAAGGCAATATACTACTATCTGGGTCTATAATTTAATCCTTATTTCTGCCCTATCATACTAAGTGACCTTAAGCAAAAAAAAAATTTTTTTCCAGATTCCAAATGTGAGAAAAGAGGGAATTGAAAAAAGATTCAAAGGTCCTTCCCACTTTATGGAGCAAGGACATCAAATAAAAACAGTATAATATAATGATATCTCACTAAAAATGACTCAATCCTATTCATACATTCTCACGAGATTTTTTTTTTTTAATTTGAGTTAGAAACATGGTCTATATATAAAATATCTTTTAGAATTCTGTTCAAGGGCAATGATTAGCAGCCACTTTTAATGTCAATATATTATGCATACAATGTTATCTCCCACTAATAAGGATAATTTCAATAACTCAAATTAATTAGGATTTTTAAAACATAATTTTGTGACATTTTACATTCAAGAAACACTCTAAGCCCTTGAATGTCAATAAAAACCAAGCCAAGAATCATTGGTTTTAAGGACTATTATAAATGTAAAATTTTTATATACCCAAATAAGTTCTTGCCTCAACCTTCTATATTTATTAAAACAACTAAGTTCTCTGATACTTGATATTATTTTTTAGAAATTCATTCAAGATAACATCAGTATTTAAATAATTAAGTGTAATACACAACGCAAACTAAACCAAGTATCATTTACTCTTTGATGACTTAGAAGGCATTTTAGGATCTTTCATCTGAATATGGATGAATACTAATTATTATTATACAAGCAAAGGACTGGAATGCCAAATTTCTATTTGACAGAAAAGCTAAACCAGACTGAATTAAAGATACTTTCTACTGCTAGATTTACCAAAGTAATCAACTCCCATTATGGTGTCACAATCCCTAAGGCAACTGCTAGTGGCATTAGCATTTTTCTCACTAGATATCTTTCTCACTCTACAATTCTTTTCTCTCCATCCACCTAGTCTCTCCTTTCATTTATCCTGTGCCGTTACTTTCTAGGTTCTTATCTATACCTGGGGGCTGCTGATGAAATCACTAAGCATTAGCAGTATATTTAGGACTAAAGGGATTACTTTTCTCAAGTAGAGTTAAAACTATTCAATTAGCATTAGGTTCAAAGTACATTTTTCCCCCTTAAGCCAACTCATACAGGTTTTGCATCCAATTTCCTAATGGGGAAAAAAAAAAGGTCAACAACTTATCAGCCCCTGTAGCCTAAGGGAATTCTTGTAAAGAATTAAAAACTCCCTTTTTTTTTTTTTAATCATAAGAAAAAGGTGAAATAGGATCATGCTAAAGAAAGAAAAGGGAATAAGACTTGAGGCCTGCTTATTTCTCTTATCATGTCATACTTTCATATGGGCAATTATAAAGACAAGTTTTAGAAATGAAAAGTTCAAAACTATATCAAAAACAAAATAAAAGCAAAACCATACAAAATTCATTCAATTGGCAAAATATGAAAATGACTGGCTCTGAGCAGCTTTGAACCATTCCACGCAATAAAAATAAAAGCTCTACTTTAGCATTTTCTATATAAATGAAATTTACACACCCCTTTGACTAGAGGCTGTAGATGATTAATCTTTCTAAAAATGTCTTACATATTTTCTTGATTTCTTAAACATTGTGTTTAAAACAATTTAACCCACTGTTCACAACTCAGAATCACCATAGTACCACAACACAGAAAGGGACCTCAGAAGTTAATTCACCCAGTTAGTACTTAAATAAGAATATTCTCTAAATAGTGGTGCTGCAGCCTTTGTTTAAAGAAAGGGGGGAAGAAAGGGGAGGCACAGACTCATGATTAATCAACTACTTCTTAAGGGAGCCCATTATATTTTGAGATAGCTTAGATACCAAAGAAATTTTTTCTGGCATCAAAAGCAAAAAACTACTCCTTTGCAATTTCTATCCTTTGATTCTAAATTCTGCCCTCTGGAACAAAGCAGAACATATTTAATTCCTGCTTTCCCAAAACAGTCCTTATAAATATTTGAAAAATGCACTCATATTCAACTTTAAGGTTAACCTTAATTTATCCAAGCTAAACAGCCTCCATTTCTTCAATCAACCATCATTTGCCAGAAACTAATTACCCATTATCCTCTGTTCTCCAACTTAGCAAAGTCTTTCCTAAAATGAAGTGCTCAGAACTGAACATAATACTTTAGGTTGTCCTCTGACCCATAAAGAGTACAATAGCAATATCACTACCCTAAAACTGAAAATTATCCTCAAGCCTAAGAACTGTGAGACTTTGAGTCTACACTTTCTACTAAATCTCACATATTTTTTATGGCATGACCAGCTAACTGGTCAACATCCCCAGTCTTCTACTAGGAGAGTTGATTGTTTTTTAAAAATCAATAAAAGACTTTATATTTATCTCTATCATATTTCAGCCTATTAAATTCAGGCCAATGTAATATATATATATATATATATAAATGTTATATATATATATATATATATATATATATATAAACATAATATATATATATATATATATAAAAATATACACATATATAAAACAGACCAAAGACAAGCAGTCTTGTATGAGACAACATACTGAAGAACAAGAGCTAAGTTGGCATCAAGCTAATAATGCCTGGGCTTGTTGAGAATCCTTCTAACTAGTTTTGAATCCACACTGCTTCATTTTCCACAATAACAGCATATAAGGGATTTTGTCACATGTTCTATTGAAAACTAATGTGCCAGCCTAATCCTGACTCCCCCCCCCCCAAAAAAATTTAGTATGGCATGACCTTTTTGATTACTACTTCCTTTTTTAAATTTATGTAATAAGCATCTTTTTAATAACACATTCTAAAAGTTTTCCAGCAATCAGTCAAACTTACTGAATTATAATCTTCAATTTAATCCTTTTCACATAAAATAAATAAATAAATGAATGACATGAATGAATAAATAAATAAATAATCCCCCCAGTCCTTGTACTTCTCTTCTATTTTCCATGAGCTAATCAAAGATAACCTTATCACAGGTCAAAGCTAGAGGAGATATTAGAGATTTATCTCGTCCAACTACTTTATTTAAAAAACTTGGAACTGAGACCTAGAGGTTTAACACCTTGCCCTTGGCCAAGATCAATCTATAAAGAATTAAGTGGCAGAAGCAATATGTGAACTGAGAAACTCTGAGTCCAAGTAGAACATTCCTCCCAGCAGGCCCTGTGAGTACCACCTTTTCAAGAGCATGGTATGGAGTTTATGTGGAACATCACCTCACATATCCAATCACAATTGCCCAAAAGCCTTGTCAATTTTACCTCTACATCTCATTTCCATCTTTTTCTCTCACAAGATCCAACCTTAGGTCAGGACCTCTTTGCCTCTGCTTAATGGCAACTGCCTAATTGGTCTTTCTACTCCAAGCCTCTCCCATTTCCTATACATCCATCCTTCACACATTTGCCAATGAGACCTTTTTAAAGCACAAATATGACTACATCACTAGGCTGGCTCTCTATGCTCTTTAGAATCCAATATAAACTACTACCAGTTAAGTCCTTCCCTGTCTGAGTCTCCCCTATCTTTCCACTTTTATTATACATGACTCCCCTTTTCTAATTTTCAGACAAATTGCTCTTAATGGTCTTTCCACACAACATTCCATCTCCTCTCTGTGCTTTTGCACTAGTTTGCCATCCATGTCCGACATGTATTCCTTTCTCATTCCCCATCTTTAAATCCCCAATTCTTCTCAAAATTCATAACAACTATTCTCTTTTTGAAGGTGTGTGTGTGTGGTCTCCCCCTATATAAGTTACTTGGCAGCAAGAATGGATTTATTTTTGTCTATTCCCAGGGCTTGAAAATGCCAGACACTGAAAAGGAACTTGATATTTGCTCACTGGTTGATGGGTGTTTTCTTACTATTAGCTTCCTATTCAGCTTTTTTGTTCTGTCTTTTCTGGCCAATCTCTTTGGCAGAAAAAACTAAAAGAAACTTTGTATTCTCTCCACTATTAATTATCCATCATCCCATTCTTTTCCACAAGGTACCTTAAAAATCATGTATATGGTGTTCAGCTTTCCTTGCCAGCCTCACCTCAATTTCTGCCCAGGTTAGCATTCCTGATATGGAGTTTTCAACATCTTCATTTCTCCCACAATAAAATAATGTTTATAGAGGCTACACTAAGAACCCCTAGATTATTTTTGATTCTGATTTTTCCTTTTCATAGTTTTTCTGCTGCCCTTACCTCTCATGTCTTATAATTGTCAGATAATCTCCTATCCTCTCCTCCTACTTTGCTATTTCTTATCAACTGAGAGAAAGGAAATAAACAATCTTCTTAATACACTGTACAAAGTAATAATATTTAAAATGTATAGAGGACCTTAAATACAAGGGCATTTTTAAACATACAGGTTTTTGGCTACTTAGAGACCTTCTATGTTACATTCCAGTTCTATAGTTAACAAAGTAACTTCTATCAAAGTGCCACTAGCAAATGTGATAAAAATCCAGAACACAGTATTTGGTTTTTTAATGGGGGAAAAAAAAAAGAGATTTAAATTAACTCTTATTGTATACCGTAAGGAGGTCTAACATAAAATAATAGATCTTTGCAGAAATCTACCAACATTGTATCCTCACTCTTAAGATCCTGATCATCTTCCAAGAAATGAAAAGAAAGCCTAAGAATTAATCATAACAGGTTTAGACTGTCACAAATGCTACATTAATGGGATTTTACTATACTTCAAAAAATAAAAGTATTTATTAAGCCCACCTTCAAGTAACTTTAGACTCATCTAAGGATTTCCCCCCCCCTCACCAACCATTAAGACATTTCCCAAATACTCCTCTTTCTAGTTTCTGCATACATCCCCATATAAGTCATACACAATTTCCAAAGCAATTTTACTTTAAGTAAACAAAGTGCAATGTCAGATTTGTCAGATTTATCACAACTCAATAACCAGTAGAGGGAACATCAAGTTCTGATATGTTATCATTTCACTCATCCAGTATTTTTCCAATTGGAAGTCTAAACATAAATTAGGGGGCAGCTAGGTGGCACAATGGATAGAGTACCAGCCTTGAATTAAGGAGGACCCGAGTTCAAATCTGGTCTCAGACACTTAACACTTCCTAGCTGTGTGACTCTGGGCAAGTCACTTAACCCCAGCCTCAAAAAACAAACAAATCAAAAAAAAAACAACCCTAAAAACATAAATTTAAAAACAACAACAACAATATCTATTTAATCTACAACTTTTTCTAGACGATTTCCTCACTTGGAATATTTACTGGAAAACATTTAGCTACATGCCCCTTAGCAGAATTCTTATTCCAAGAAAATAGATTAAAGAAAAGCAGAAAAGCTAATAAAGTTAACTAAAATGGCATTTATAATTTTAACAGAATACTGATTTTTAAAAAAACATTTCTGGATTAGCTATTATCCATCATACAAACTGTGCACTTCAAATAAGTTTACAACACGATATAGAAGAGGGCATAGAAATGAAAGAGGCTTTAGAATCCATCTAGTCCAACACCTTCCTTTTACAACTGAGAAAATTTAGGCCAAGACAAATGGTTTGCCCATAGTCAGTCAGATAGCAAATGGTAGAATCAAAGTTTGAACAGAAAACTAAAGATCTTTTTAACCTCAATTTTTGGGTGCACATATGATATGAAGTAACTCAAAAACCTATCATTTTCATACACTGACTTCATAAAAACACCTAATATTTGCACAATTGGAATCTAAAAGCTACTAAACTATGATTACTCTGAAATGGTTCAAATTTCCAGAAATATAACACTTAAATAGAATTAATCATGTTAATATTGACATAATCATCTATTCATCAAAGACACTGCCATTCCCTGTGATCAAGGCAATAAGAGTTTTGGCAGTTTTTTGGTAAATAATTGAAATATAATTAAATCTGTTCTATGCAGCCAGTATAACTGGATCATAACTGGATCATAGAATAAAACCTAAGACTGGAAAGGTAGGAAGGATTCAGGTTATAGAGTTTTAAATTCCTTTTATCTGAGACTAGAAGAAATAAGGAGCCATAGGAGTAATATGATCTGACTTATCAAGGAAGGAAAAAACACTTTAGCAACTATGTGGGGAATGGTTGAGAATGCCAAAAAAAAAAAAAAAAAAAAAAAAAAAAAAAAGAAAGAAAGAAAGAAAAAGAAACCCTTGAGGCAGGAAGATCAATTAGGAGGCTATAGAATTGATCTAATTAAGAGGTGATAAAGACCCAAAAATAGGGTGGTAGTGGGGTAGTTGTTTGAGTATAAAGAAATCATAAGATTTGAAAATGCTTCATATTTGTAATCAACTCTTACTAACTGCATGATTCTGAACATCATTTAATCTAAGTCTCTGTTTCCCATCTATAAGACAAATGATAAATTATATAAACTACATAAGCAATCATTTTAGATCACTATCCTGGGCATCACACTAATCACACTATATAAATGTATGTGAATGTGTATGTGTAAACTACATAAGCCTATTATAGGCTTAAACTGAGTTCAAGTACCAATTACACATACCCAATTACTTTATTTAGAAATGACAAAACTGAAAAACTGCTACAAAATTTTGCTACTTGGCCAAATGTTAATAAACTCTTGACTAAACAAGAAAGTAGAAGCAGCTAAATTTAGTCTGTTATTTGGAAGCTAGCCAAAAGAATAGCATTCATATGTAATCAAATTCTAGGGAAATTTGACAATCTGCAAAACTGCACCTAGTCTTTTTTAGGATGTTGTACATTATAGAAATCACCCATCCCCACCATTATCTCCACCCCACAGCACCACTTCCTACTGCTAATCTGTTCCAGTATCATTTACGAATTTGAAAACGAAATCTTCTTAATCCAAAATTGGTATATGCAGTTTAATAAAGGTTATTCCTTTGGCAAAGCCTCAATGTATGCTTTCTTTTCTTGAAATTTGGATTTAGAAAATCTGGAACAAGCAATTCCCATAATTATAAGCCTGACTGAAAACTCAATAATCAAGACATGAGAGCCAAAAGAAGTAAAGAAAATATATACATACATTAGAGAATGGAAAGAGGGAAGGAAGAATATATTTTAAAATGTTTGCAGCAATTTTTTTTAAAATGTAAGATAATCATAGACCAGTAAGAAAACAGCAAGATAGATGTCATATCAAGCGATCAAAGTAAAAAGAGCAATTGAGTCAAATCACTTGTCTTTATTACATATTAAATAAAAATACTTGATTTTGATTAACGTGACTGAATTCTACCAATTATACATTTTATATAAGGGGGAAAAAAGCAACAAATTTTTTTAATGTTCATAGTGTTAACCAACTCTCAACTTCAAAAATACAAATGGAAGCACAATTTATCACTTTTTGATATAAATTATAATTTGGAGACATATACATATATCATATCCTATGCCAATTGTTTTGAAGCTGGAAAGAAATTAAAGGATAAAATAAATCCTCTCTTTTTTTTAAGGCAAGGAAGCTGAGGCTCACTTAGGTTCATCTCATAAGTAGCAGAAGCAGGGATTCAAACTTATACCCTTTGATTCCAAATTTAGCACACAATCCACAATGCTAAGGGGAAAAAAAAAAAAAAAAAAGACACCCAAAATGATAACTATTGCTACTTTGTGCTATTATGTACAGGTCCCTTCTCTATCATGCCAGGATTATATACCTTGATTTACAGCAGCAGAAGCAACTAGCAGAAGGCATTATTCTTTATATATATTCTTTTTTTTCTAGTTCATCATATCCCCCAGATTTTAAAAAGATAAAAAGCAATGGTATTGCTATAACATTCAAGAATAAAATCTAAATGCTTTTGTTTAAATGTTCTTTAAAAATCATTCTAATGATTCTGCTATTCTTTAAAACATTTTTAGAATTCTAATGTTTTTGGAGTTTATTTCAGAAGTAATGCATGGACACAAGAAAACTCATTTTTTTTATAGCCAACTATTTTTTCAGCAAAACAAATCTTAAAACATTACTATCCAGGTTGATTAATCATTTAAAATCACCTTGCTAGTCTGCTATGATTGCTCTGGAAAGTCATATTACCAGGCTAATAACAGGGAGATTTTTTTTTTTTAATTCAAAACTTAATCATCAGCATCTGTATGTTACCAACAAAGCCCAGGACAAAGAGATATAAAAAAAGAAATGCCATTTAAAATCACTGTATGGAGCAGCTAGGTGGTGTAGAGCACCAGTCCTGAAGTCAAGATGACCCGAGTTCAAATTCGGCCTCAGACACTTCCTAACTGTGGGACCCCAAGCAAATCACTTAACCTCAATTACCTCAGCAAAAAAATAAAATAAAAAATAAAATCACTGAATAATATAAAACATTTAGGAATCTGCCTGTCAAGACAAACTCCAGAAACTATTTTAAATACAATTAAAAAACATTTTTCACACAAATAGTTAGATCTAAACAACTGGGAAAATATCAAGTGCTCATGGGTAGGCCAAGCTAATATAATAAAAATGACCAATCTACCTAAATTAATCTACTTTATTCAATGCACATCAAATTGCTGAAAAATTACTCTATACAGCTAAAAAAAATAGTAAAATTCACCTGGAAGAACAAAAGGTCAAGAATATCAAGGGAGGGGAGAGGGGGCAGCTAGGTGGCGCAGTGGATAGAGCACCAGCCCTGAATTCAGGAGGACCTGAGTTCAAATCTATTCTCAAACACTTAACACTTCCTAGCTGTGTGACCCTGGGCAAGTCACTTAACCCCAGCCTCAGAAAAAAGGGGGGGGGGGAGAATATCAAGGAAATTAATGGAAGGAAAAACTCAAAGGCAGGTAGGTGGCTTATTGATAACTAAAACTATCTTCTAAAGTAGTGGTCATCAAGACCATTTGGTACTGGTCAAAAAAATTGAGTAGTAGAGCAGTGTAATAAGTTAGGTACACAAGATACAGCACTCAATGGTTGTAATAATGTAGTGTTTGATAAACCCAAAGACTCCAATTTCTAGGATAAAAACTCACTATTTAACAAAAATTGCTGGAAAAACTGAAAAATAGTGAGCCAGAGACTGGGTGCTAACCAACATCTAACACCTTATACCAAGATAAAGTTGAAATGGGTTCATGATTTAGACATAAAGAGTGATAGTATAAATAAATTAGGAGAACAAGGGATAGACTATCTCTCAGATCTGTAGAGAGAACATTATGAAATGCAAAATGGATAAATTTTAAAGGGTTTGCACAAACAAAACCCATGCAGCCAAGATTAGAAGGGAAGCAGAAAGCTGGGAGACAATTTTTATAGTGTTTCTGAGAAAGGTCTCATTTCTAATATATATATTAAGAATTGATTCAAGCTTATAAGAGTAAAAGGCATTCCCCAATGGTTAAAGGATATGAAAAGGCAATTTTCAGATGAAGGAAATTAAAGCCATTTCTAGTTATATGAAAAGAAGCTCTAAATTACTATTTATTAGATATTTGCAGATAAGACAACCCTGAAGCATCAATTCATACCTCTCATATTGGTTAAGATAATAAGAAAGAATGTTGATAAATGTTGGAGAGGATATGGGAAAACTGGAGCATTAATGCATTGTTGGTGGAGTTGTAAACTGATCCAACTATATTCTGTTGAGCAATTTCGAATTATATCCAAGGGGCAGCAGTCTCACTACTAGATCTGTATCCCAAAAGAGATCATAAGAGAGGAGAAAAAATCCACATGTACAAGAATGTTTTTGAAATGGCAAGGAATTGGAAGCTGAGTGGATGTCCCTAAGTTGGGGGATGGGTGAATAAGTTATGGTATATGAAGATAATGGAATATTGTTGTTTTATAAGAAATGATGAGCAGGCCTGGAGAGACATTCACTGATGTTGAATGAAGTGAGCAGAGAACCAAAAGAACATTATACACAGTAACAACAAGATTATGTGATAATCACCTGTGACAGACTTGGCTCTTCTCATCAATTCAATGATCCAAGGCAATTCCAATAAACATGAGATGAAAAATGTCATCTGTATCCAGAGGGAGAACTATGGAGACTGAATATTGATTGAAGTAGTATTTTCACTTTTGTTATTGTTCTTGTTTTTTTCCTCATGGTTTTTTCCTCTTTTGGTCTGATTTTTCTTGCATATGAAAAATACGGAAATATGTTTAAAAAACATATTTAACCTATATCAGATTGCCTGCTGTCTTGAGGAAGAGGGAGGTAAAAGAAGAATGGTGAAAAATTTGGAATATAAAGTCTTTCAAAAATGAATATTATGAAACAGCTAGAGGCCTTGGTGTCAGGAGATTCAAATCCAGCCTCAAACATTTAACAGTTCCTACCTGTTTGATCCTGGGCAAGTCACTTAACCCAAATTGTCTCACAAGAATAACAAAAATAAATGCTGAAACTTATTTTTTACATGTATTTGGAAAAATCAAATACTATTGACAAAATTATTATGACAGCACTTAATACCACTTTTCATCCTTTTTCATATTCTTATTAAAATGTTAGAATGGATAGAGGGCCAGCCATGGTTTCAAAAAGAACTGATGGCTCTGTGGACAGAGCCACTTGGGCTCAGGGAGTTTCCAATCTGGACTCTGGACCAAATCACTGTCTACCCAAGTTTCTTCAATTTTACCCATGAAGATCCTAACAGGACCATCTTCATAAATGAGATACTACGTGTAAAGAGCTTAGCACAGTTTGGGGCTTATAGGAAATGCTTAATAAATACAAGTTTCCCCAAAGAAGACATCCATCAGTTAGGGAATGGCTAAAGAAACTGTTGTACATCGCTGTAACAAAATATTACCAGCACCATTAGAAATGATGTGTGATAGATACATAGAAGCATGTAAAAACTGTCAAAAACAATTTCAAAATTTAAGTCTTTAACAAGAACTATATGAATTGATGCAAAGTGAAGTGCAAAGCCAAGAAATACTATACATTACTAATAACTACAAGGTAAATAGAAAGAGCTACACACCAAATTAAAAAAAAAATCAAAAATAAAACATAAAATTATAAAGATCAAATGAGACTCAAATAAAGATATATAAGAAGATACCTCTAACCCAATTTTTCATGGAGGTAGGAAGTCTACAGGAGTCATAAATTATGACAATTATACTCGTCATATAGGATTGCTCTCTGGGAGGAGAAAAGGAAGGATATACGGGATACCATGGCATAAGAAATAGAAAACATCAATAAAAACATTTTTTAAAATGCTAACTTCCTTTTCTTCCTTCATGTCTTGTCTCTGATATACTATTAGTTGTGTGATCATGGGCAAAACTAACTCTTCAGTGCCCTCGACAAAGTTATAGAAGATTTAATAATCTGCACTGGTTGGAGTAGCATACACAATAAAGTTCCCACATGGGGAAAATAAAATCATAGGCCCAAACAACCAAAAAAAAAAAAAATCATTTCTGTTTTCCTTATTGTCTTTAGTAGAAAGTAACTTTTACTGGTGAGTATTTTGATACATCTTGTTAAAGACCACAGCCACCATCTGTCAATGATATTCCATACAGTCAAGATTTAACATGAACCACACAAAGATTTTAAGCAGTATAAAACTCATCTGTGCTTTAAGCAAATACAATGTTCCAAGAATCCATTTAGCATAAATACCTCTTTTTCAAGCACTTCAACAAAAAAAAAAAGAAATTAAAGACATTAAAGACAATTGCACTAAAAGAAAACTTCAATTTTTAAATTTTTACAATAGAACTTATTTCCTTATAGTTCTTTTAAAAATTTTATAAAATATTTCAATGTTTATCAATTTGTGTCTAATGATTAAAGTATTCTGTTTAAAGTTATCTGAAACTATTTACATGTTTTAGACATGTATTTCTGATGAAAAATGAAAGATACTATACCAGTTCCATTTAGTATTCAAAAATCAAAGCATTACCCTTTCCATACATCATGGTGGTAAAGTAGAAAACACAGGATATAGGAATGAAACCCATGTTTACTATGTCAGCTCAAGCAAGTTATTTAGTGCCTGAGAACTTCAATTTCTTCATCTGAGAATGGAGCATTTTTCTCAGGAATCTGCTGGGAGATCCAGATATGATCAAATGCTTTAAAAGCCTTAAAGCATGAGGTAAATTTAAGCTACTATTTTCATGGATATACTTATTAGTTAAATAAACCATTTTATAGTATTAACTAAATTAGCTGTTATACAATGAAAAATATGCAAATTTCATCTTATAAACACTAGTAATTTTTAACATTACTTCATTTTTGCTTAAAAGGGCCTCGATTTCTTTGTAATTTTTAAAAATAATTTAGTATTCCTCAGAATTTTTGATGCTAAGTTGTAATAGCAGCTGGATTAAAACAGATAACAAAATTTGCAGATTTGTTTGGAGTCCTCAAAACAAGTCAGTGTGGAAAAAAAATACATCTATCTTCTACATTTTTAAACTACTGACCACTTCTCTCAATATCACTAAAACTAGCTATTGATTTTGATACTCATTAAGTATAAAGGGCTAGAACTGAGCAAATGCACTTGGATAATGGAGCACATGAGACTAATTGCCAATTGGACAAATCTCTATTAACATGTTTGAAGGATGACCCTCCCCAACTATTCTGTGCTGGCCAGACCGGTTGGTTTGGACAAAGAAGGGGAAGTGACATGAGTGGGTGGAATAGGAAGAGGAAATTGAGGCATTCTCCTGGCAGTGGCGAGAGGAAGGAGGTATGGGGATTGCTAGATCTAATCCCCTGACAGCAACCGCAAAAGACCTAAAATAAAGACTTTTGCTTATCCTGACTCCAGCTGATTCTAAGAGATCCAGGGTCTCAACAATTAAGCAGTTTCATTTATTTTCTTAATTGTCTAATAAATAAAATCCCACCATAAATACTTCCCTATCAAAGCTATTTACTTTTTCATTTGTTCAAATAAAACTATGTTCTGAACCTATAATAATCTAAACGGCTATAAAGCAGATTATTATTATTGACCTACTAAAATGTTAAGGACTGGAAACTGAGTAGACACCCCTCAGTTGGGAACAGCTAAATAAGTTATGATATATGAATGTAATGGAATATTATTGTTCTATAAGAAATGTTGAGCGGGCTGATTTCAGAAAAGCCCTCTGGAAAGTATTAAGTGAACTGATGTCAAGTGAAATAAGCAGAACCAAGAGAATATTGTACACAGCAACAAGATTATGTGATGATCCACTGTGATGGACTTTGGTTCTTTTCAACAATGAGGTGACTCAAAGCAATTCCAATGGACTGGTGATGAAAAGTGCAATCCACATCCAGGGAAAGAACTATTAAGACTGAATATAGATCAAGTACTTTTTTTGTTATTTGGGGGATTTTTTTTTTTTGCTTTTAATCTGATTTTTTTTTTCTCAGCATGACAAAGATGGAAATTTCTGTATGTTTATTCTATATCAGATTTCTTCCTGTCTTGGGGAGGAGGGAAGGAAAAAAAAGAGGGAGAAAAATTTGGAACACAAGGTTTTGTAAAGGTGAACACTGAAAACTACTTTTGCATGTATTTGGAAAAATAAAACACCATTTAAAAAAACCAAAACAAAATAGATATTTTGCTAGCCTCTGTTTAGTCTAAATCTTAAAGCAGCCTTTGAGTTTTAAATTTGACAATTTTTTTTCTCATCCTTTCTCAAAATGTTTAAAATAAAAAACACCTTAAAATTTAATTTTATCAAAGTATTTCATCTTAATTTCAACAATAACTTAGTTTCCAATATTACAATGTGGTGCTTAACAAAGTATTATCTTTCATATAACAATTTTCCCCTACAAGATACCATATATACATGAAATGACCTATATAATGTTCCAATGGAGCAAACTGGCACCAGTGGAAATGATAGTGGAACTAGCTGCTTTGGAGGTGTGCTCTCTATGAGAAACAACAAGGCAGCCACCAGAGTGTGCTCACTCTATGCCTTTGTTAGAGATATTAAAAACAAAAACACAATCTGAGGCCAACTACATACAGGAACTATACTATATACAAGAACAAGAACAAAAGGGCTCTGAATCAGAAGACTCAGGTGTGAATCTCAGCTGTGAGATTTCTCTGTCAATCTCTCTGGACCTGTTTTCTTGAGGATGAAATGAGTGTTCTTTTAAAAATCAAATGAAATTGTGTGCAACAGTGTACTTTACAAAACACAATCAACAAATTTTCATTATTACAAAATTGCTTAGACTACAAATGTGTAGGTGAGCGTAATGGTTTTATGATTTCTCAATGGACTCATTATCAAAGCTATAATTTAGTAGCCTCTAAGGCCAACTAATGCCACATTACTGTTATAAACACCTGGATTTAATTATCCCAGACTCTGTCTCTTACTATGTTCTATGACCTTGAGGCCATTTCATTAAAACTCAGTTCTGAGCCAAAAATAAAGGTCAGATAATCATCTGTAAGTTATTCAAGAAAGGAGCTTCTTACTCAGGGTTAGACAAACTTTAGCAATCTATGACACTGAGATTAGACTAAATTGTGGCAAGTTCCTTGCAGATGTAAATCTCTCTGCATTTAGAAGGTATACTTTGAAAACCAAGAACTAGAATAATAGACAATGTTTCAAATAAGCTATAAAGTTAAGACACCTGATATTTTGATGAAGGTTGGCAAACATGCTTTGTAGGCTTAAAAAGTTATTGTGCAGAAATGCAGTCAGAAAAGCAGACATGGGATGGAGAGGAGCTTTTTTTGAATAATGCCAGCTGTATCCAGTTATATGTAAGCTCCTTGAAGGCGGGGATTTTGTGTCTCTGAATCCTCAAAGACCAACCCAATTATTTAGACAGTCTGGGCCTTGAGGAAACACTGTTTGAAATAAAATGAATTTGTTCATTTCTTGGCTTACTTTTTGTTTGCTGAGACTTCCTAGAAGTCTCCTCTCCAAAGTAGTTTTTCCTTCCTGAGACTTTTATAAATCTTATGAATTAAAAAAAAAAAAAAAAAGTAAAATTTGTAAAAATTAACATGATGACGAAATTCAGTGCTTTAAAATGATGGCACAAATGACTGATATGAAAAAGGATGTTTACAAAACAATTTTAATTAATTCGAGTTAATTTATAAACTGTTCTCTCTAGTTCTTCACACAAGTCTTAACTATACAATATATGCTGTTCTGAATTTTCAAGAATATTCCATGGGAAAGGAGGATATCAAATCTTAAAAAACTTGAATTTAAAAAAAGATCTAGAAAATCTGAGAATAAGCTGATGACATATTTCTGTCATGTAAGAGGATGCCTGATTTTAGAAAGACGTATCAAACCAAAGCTGGCCCACTGGGTGATAAATGGAATGTATAGACAACTTAAAATTTTGCACTGATGAAAAGTAGCATGTTTTGAGAAATTATAAACCCCAAGAGCATTGAAATGCAGCTAATAACCAAGTGGATATGTTTCAATGGAATCCACTTTAATCATAAGCTGTGAAAACAGACAGAAATACAGAAGTCAGAATAACAATTCAAAAGTATTAGAAAAGGATTATAGCATAAAAATACCACAGTAAAATAAAACAGATTACCTGATATAAGGTCTCTTAATAGTCATCTCAACTGTTATGGAAACTTCAAGCATTAACTGACTGAAAAGCAAAATTAGGTCACATTCATGATTCTCTAAATCAATCTTGTCTTCTCCCATCTTGAGCCTACTTAAGATTGTAGATAATGTCTAAATAAGGCATCAACCACTATATGGATTCCTGTCTTGGTCCTTCCCCTTTGGGGGGGAAAAAAAAACAACAACACTGAGGGCTATCTCCTTTCCCCACTTCCTCCAAGAAAGGAGGCTTCTTCAAAAAAGAGGCAAAGAGAAAAGGAAACAAGTTACAATCAAAAGATAACCTCAACCAGTAGCAACTTTCGGGGCATAAGCTTCTGAACTTTGTAAAAACTTGGTCCACAGCTGAGAGAACAGCTACCAGGCCATCACCCAATAAACTTTCTACTTTGAGAGGACCTGCCAGAATTTTGAGTGTCATTCTCAACAGGATGAGCTGAAGGATTTTAGTGGAAAAACATTTTAAAAAAAAAAAAAAAAGTAAATTTTCTTAGTAACACACTCTGGCCTCCCTGGGTGATAAATGGAATGTATAGACAACTTAAAATTTTGCACTGATGAAAAGTAGCATCTTTTGAGAAATCATAGACCTCAGGAGGATTGAAATACAGGTATTAACCAAGTGGATACGTTTCAATGGAATCCACTTTAATCCACTATACTGGATTAAATATGTAGTCAATCATCACTATAGAAAATTAACTGGTGTATTCTATAGCACTGCCTTTTGGGGCTTTCATTTTTTCTCTCCATGCCCAGCTAAACTTCCCCTCTATCCCTGGGTCTACTTCAGGTATGTTATTTTTTTCTCCAACCCTGCACATGATGTCAAATGAATCCTTCTAGAAATTAGTTCTACCTAAATAGTTTCTGATTTTCTGATTTTTGTACAAGGAAGAGTTCAAAGCATGGTGGGATAACATGCAAGAGGAAAAGGATGAGGAAGCTAATATCTTTTTAAATGGGATTAAAAAAAAAAAAAAAACCAACAACTTGTAGGACTTGAATAAGATCATATGACTGCCTCACGACCAGTCTAAAGTTCAAAAGTGTCATCAAGATATAAAAAACAAAACAGATTTTTCAGTCACAAGTCTTGAAAATCACTGTCTTAAAGGAGTTATGATCTGCATTGGTGGGAGAAGCAGCATGCTGACAAAAACATATCTTTGACAATAAAGGAAATCCAAGAGGATTGACTATGGAACAGATCACAGGACTTAAGAGCTCTGCAATAAAGCTTTCAGATATCTGAAGTCTTCATTTCCGAGGCTGTATTCCAGAGTTTAAATAATCACAAGCTTGGTCTCAGAGTCAATGGGACATCATTTTAAGTTCAGCTCTCATTTCAAATATTTTTCATTTACTTTAATTCATAACCACAGACTAAACTCTTAATTCTAGTAATCCAACTGATTAAGACCAGCTCATATTCTTGCATCACTTTGCTGTTACAAAACACTATATAAATATACATGTATATGCATATAAAAAATAAAATTTATGTTTTATAACCCAGTGGATTGGACAGAAGTATTATCCCCACTTTATATAAAAGGGAACTGAGGTGACAAGTGACAAGTCAAGCCCATACCTAAAATATGCATACCTTTCGATACATTACTAAATATCCAACAAGTAGTTATCTTTCACTTGAAAATCTCCAATTATACAGAATTCAATTACGTGAGGCTGAGTATTTCATGTAGGGAAGTTCTAATCATTAGAAAAATTTTCCATAAATTGAAGCCAAATCTGCTTCCTGGTAACTTCCACCCAATTATCCTGAAACTGTTTCCCAGAGACAAGTGAAACAAAAACAAATTTACCTTCCACATGACAATCTTCAGTGATCATGTTTTTTCCTAAGTCTTTGAAGGTTTGGGGTAAAATAAGTTTTCACATGACAGTTTCAAGCACCTTTACCATCTGGCTTAAAATCCAACTTTACATTATCTTTTGACAAATGGTAACATCCAAAACTAAATACAATCTTCTAGAGAGTGGTGACAAGGAAGGATCCTATACTTATGCTCCTATATATTAATGCAGCTTAGGATTGCCTTAATTTGGAACTATGCTCAAAAAGTTATCCAACTGTATATGTTGCTGCTGGGCTAATATCCCAAATAGATCTTAAAGAGGAAAAAGGAACCTGTATGGGCAAGAATGTTTGTGGCAGCCCTCTTTGTAGTGGCCAGAAACTGAAAACTATGTGGATGCCCATCAATTGGAGAATGGCTGAATAAATTATAGTATATGAATATCATGGAATATTATTGTTCTGTAAGAAATGACCAGCAGGATGATTTCAGAAAGGCCTGGAGAGACTTACATGAACTGATGCTGAGTGAAATGAGTAGGACCAGGAGATCACTGTATACTTCAACAACAATACTATATGATGATCAATTCTGATGGATGTGGCCATTTTCAACAATGAGATGAACCAAATCAGCTCCAATAGAGCAGTAATGAACTGAACCAGTTACATCCAGCAAAAGAACTCTGGGAGATGACTATGAACCACTACATAGAATTTCCAATCCTTATAATTTTTGTCCGCCTGCATTTTTGATTTCCTTCACAGGCTAATTGTACACTGTTCAAAGTCCAATTCTTTTTGAACAGCAAAACAACGGTTTGGTCATGTATACATATACTGTATTTAATTTATATTTTAACATATTGAACATGTATTGGTCAACCTGCTATCTTGGGGGGGGGGGAATTAGAACAAAAGGTTTGGCAATTGTCAATGTTGTAAAATTACCCATGCATATATCTGGTAAATAAAAACTATTTAAAAAAAAAAAAGATTGGGTTGCCTTTTTGTTTCATTAATCAAACTTCTGATTTACACCGAGTTTGAAATTTAAAAAAAAAAAAAAAAAAAATAGGTCTTTTTGACATTAGCCTTCTAATCACATCTGCCCCTTTTAAGATTTAAAAAAAAAAAAAAAACTGCACAAAGGCTAGTCTTTACATTCCATTATATTCCTATTATATTTCAATCACCATTTCACATCATTGAAATCTTGTATTGCACAGGAAAAGGACCAAGGACAGAGCAAAGAAACAATCCATTTCAGACCACTTCAAGTTGATATTTAAAGTCTTGTCACTGTCACCAAATTAAAGAAACACAAGAAAGGATCAAGCTAGGAAACTGTGGTGGAATAAGGATGCAAGCCTCACTATTTTTTTGGAAAACTATACTATTATTAAGAATAATTACTTCAATATCAGATTTCTGGGTCATATGGGTCCTCAGTCCAAAATACCAATGAAATACCAAGATTGTTGACGTCTAGGACTGTCTTTTGTCTTTCTTTGTATCCCTAGCACCCAGCACAAGTGCCTGACATACAGTATGGTCTTAAATGCTACTGACTGATTGGCCTATCTTCTTCAGGCTTTTATGATTATCCTTCCCGACTACCTTTTTTATACTTCAGTCAACTCATACCAACTATATCTCTGTTTTCCTTTAGATGATCTGCAACTTTTGATTCTCTGGACACTAAAAGTATTCTATGTTTCATAATAATGTACAGTGAAAGAGTACTGGTGCTAAAAGAAATGAACTTTTGTTGCAGAAAGAAGCTTAGGATTATTAAATTTCCCAAAAGCAATTTAGCCTATTTTTCTCCTCCTATATAATTCTGTACCCAGTTCACTATCCCATCTGAAGCATCCATCTAAAATATATTTACAATGGATCACCTCTACTATATGAATTACATAGAATGATGATAGTTGATATTTTTAAGTATCATAATATCTGCTAAGCATTTAACATGCCTGATCTCACAAGATCATATCAAGTCTTTGAGGTCAATGACTACAAGCAGTAACATACTGTACCAATGAGGAAGTTAAGCTCAAAGTTCAGTGACTTACCATGATCATGTAGCTAGTTAAGTAAAGAAGGTGGGATCTGAACTTGAGCCTCTCCAGCACTCACTCCACTACATGACACTGCCTATAAACTCAAAAGCATATGCTCTCATCACCTAGTTAATGTTGCACACAAAAGAAAACAAACAACGTGCAAAGCAACTTAAAAGGCTTGATGTTTCATCTGAATGAGCTTAAATTAAGGTTATACAATGATTTTTGGAACACTTTCTAAGTGTCATGTAAATCAATAATAGATTGAATTTGGGTGGATTCCTATACACTACTGATCTCAATATGAAAATGACTGCCAGTACAAGGCTACTACAACCATGACTAAACTATTCCTTTAATATAAAAGGAATTAAGTTATCATGTTCTACATAGGGAAAGAATGGAAGTCCAAAATTAATACTCTGAGATACTACAGAACCGCTCCTGTACACCAAGGCTTTGCAAACTAAAACATTAATATATATTATATTCCTAGTAACATATCATCCTAAAATTTAAAAATAGATATTCCTCCCCCCAAAATATTTGTTTTATAGCCATTCAAATATTCGTGAATATTTACAGTATCAGTGGCATATCTACTTAATCAGAGATGGCTTCTTTACTTGATAGAGACTTCAATAGACACTGAAGTCTAAGCAATCTGAGCAAAATCAGGGAGTCTGAGTCTTGCTATCACTAAATTAAAAATCCCACTTGAATATAAACAAAAAGGTATGTTGCTTTTTGGGGAGACTGGAGGGGAGGAGAATATTAACATGCCTTCCGAGGGCATCAAATGTCCTTGAGTATAGGACATATGGCTCTCTACTGGAATTTGCACAACTCTGCTGCCATCTACAGCACGTATTTCTAAAATTTTCTGGGAAGCAAAAGGGGGAAAGAGGGGGAAAGGGAGGGAGAGAGAATGAATGAGTCCTGGCAAAAGACCCACAATGACAAGACAATTAGTTACATAGGTCGACTCAGGAAGCTACTACATGCATCTGCATCATTGACAAGAAAGTACTTTTATGACATAGTGCCTATTAATACACAGCAAGATAAATTAACAATAATGAAGGACAAGAGGAGAGGAACAAATAATTATATCAACCACACTTTACTACATTCATTTAGAAACTTAACATGCTTATATTTTTAAAGCTAAGTACATGAATTTATATGTTTATATTATTCATGATATTTTCCAGGGGCCTTTTTATCAATCAAGAATCATTCTTCCCTAAAGAACAGCAAATGGGAGCCATTATGCCATGGGTCTCTTGTTCAGAGAAAAGGGAGAAGGCAAATCTTCCATGCTGCTAGTTACTAAACAAAATATTAGGGAGATACTTCTGTCAGTTGGTGCTCAAAACAACAAGAATATAAACCCAGAGATGACTCACACTAAATTCAAACATTTTATTATAACCAAAGCAAAACAGCAAGAACCATGATTTTTTTACAAGAGTGCTGAACCTGGAATCAGAAAGACCCAAGTTCAAATCCAGCCTTAAGGCATTTACTAGTTGTATGACCCTTAGTAAATCACTGAACTTTTTTGTCTCAGTTTTGTCATCTATAAAATGGGAATACCACCACCACCTATATCAAGAATAGTTGTGAAGATCAAATGAGTCAAGCCCTTAGCAGAATGCCTAGTACATGTTAAATATGTAATAAATGTACTTTCTGTTACTCCCTTCTTCTCTTATTAAATTTTGTAGCTATGTGTGTACACATCTTCTCCCTCAATAGAATTCAAGCTACTAGAAAAAAGGGACTCTTGTCACTTCTGACTCTGAATCACTAGTTGCTGGCAAATAAATGCTAATTTTGATTGAATACTACACTATGGAGTTGAGCCATATATCATATATTGCCCTTTTGAAACTCCTTGGCTGCCCTTCAAATTCAATTTAAGCAGATTTCACTTTTATTTTTTTAAAAAATTTTTATTTAAAAAATCTACTGCTTTTGTTTTACATGGGTTGCAAACTGTTTTTCCTGGGCCCTGCAAGCCAAAAAAAAAGATTTTGCTCTTACTAAAACAACAGAACTATTGAGTTAAACTTCAAAGACATTAATACCACCAAACATTTCTCTTATTCAGGAAAAAACCTTGAGATCTGCTAAAATAAAAGTCACCTATTGGCTTCTTAAATTATCACTGTTTTAGTAGGAATGAATCAGAAAAGTCTGAATTACATGGCTAGCAATTCTAAGAGGCATTTATTTTATTTCAATTCAATGAAGTCTGGTGAATAATGACATCAATGAATGGGCCAACTAGCTATTTCAACCTTCAAGTCCCACAATGATAAAAAGAATTCTCAATAAAATGGAAAGTAAGATTCATTATAGTTTAGTAAATGTTTGCTTTTAACCAAACAGCCACAGATCATATAGATTGTCTAATCTTACATATGTTGTTATAAGAAAAACTGAAAGAATAGAGGCTATGCATGGCTAAAGACAAAAGTCCTCCTTAAAAATAACACCTGGGTTTTTTAAATGTAAATTTTTGAACAACTTCTTTCTAAAAACTTTCTTATTTGTGGAAATATTTCAGCAGATCTGTGGTTTCATCAATGGGGTGAGTGAGTCCCTCCACTGATTCAGATCACAACTCCTCCACACCTAAGTAGATGATTTCATGAGTTGCTGTGGCCAAAGACTTCTCACCTGCTGCCCCACGTTTTGGTGATGAATCTCTCCAAGCTTAGCCAGGTGGGTCCTCAGAGGACAGTCCCGTCGTACTAGAAGCTTTTCCCGACCTGACAGGGCTTGCACTCTGCTTGCATAGCCTTCAGGAACTCAGGGTCTCTTCCACCTGCCATGAGTCCATTAAAAGCCTAGTCCTTTAGTGGACTTTTGTCGGAACTCACCTCTGAAATCATAATGGAAATCAATGGGGAAATAATTCAGTATGCAAATTTTAGCTTTATACACTTTTCAGGAACATCTCTGCATACAAGGTCCTCCTTACCCAGCTTGATTTTGCCACTAATCAAGTACACATCTACATGATATCAACATATTCAGATGAAAACTGAAAAATTTAAGCAAATTCCTTAGTTTTATCTACTTGCTGCTAAATATCTTGATATTTTAAACACCCAGTCTATTTGATTTCATTGTTCCAATTGTCATATGAACATTTACTATCACAGATGTAAACTTACTCTGTTTAAAAAAAAAAAAAAACCTAATGACCTCATCTACATTTAAGTCTTACTTTTGAGGCATTAAGATATGTGAACAGGGGGGAAAAAAGCTGGTCTGAAAGACCTCAGGAACTAGTCATAATTAAACAACTCATTTAACTCTCTGTGCCTTAAGTTTCCTCAGCTGTAAAATTGGATGCAATGAACTCCAAGATCCTCTTCATCTCTATCTATCATAAGAGTAGTCACATGTCACTACTCTTATTTCCACACTGGGGGGGGGGGGGGGGGGAGAGGGGGGAATGGCCTGCTATTTAAATCAACCCAATCTTGTATTTGAAGAGAAATTGCATTTAATTGCTCAATACCTGTTATCTTAAGTATGGCAACTATCAGTTAACAAACAAAAATTATTATCTCCCTTTAAATTATCATAGGGTCATAGATCTCAGCTAAAAGGGATCTCAAAAGACAACAAATCCAAGTGTCCCATTTTACAGATTTAGTCCAAGCTAACCTCAGCCAATGTCGTACAGACAAGGCATAAACCTGGGATTTGAACCCTGAGTATCTGACTTCAGATCATAACCCAACTAAGTCAACTTTCTCAAGATGTTTGTGAAATGAAGCAAAGATAAGTTTTTTTTTAAAGAAACAAAAAGAAATCCACACAATTCTGCAGACTCAAAACTACAAAGTTCTACTTAATATGTATGTTACCACAAGATAGTACCTTTAGAGATATTAAATCTGTAAGCACTAATAGCTGCATTGAGAATCAAAGCTATTTACAAGTAATTGTTTATTCCTGTTAGGTGACATATTACCTTCTTTAGAATTGGTTCCTTTGGCAGCACAAATATAAGTTCATAGCTACAAGCTTTAATTGTCCTGCACACTCTCTACATTTTACAAAAGTCACTTTTAATACAAAGTAGAGTTTCCTACACTTGTAGGGGGCTGCATCTGACTGCCCTTCAAAGGGTCCTGATTAATAAGTGTTAGTGTACCTACAACTACAGCTCCCTGCTCTTACTATAAACTATTATGTTGGACAAGGATTTAAATGTACAACTCAAAGATTATTGATATTCCTTGTTTCCCATTGGAGTTTCTGGCAAGAAGACAAGAAAAAGGGAGATTTTTAATTGTAAAAATCCCTTTTCTGGAATAACTCCTCCTTAACCAAAATTCTCTCATTTAAATGAACAAATGTAAATCCTTAACTTCTCCTGATCTGGGATGAATTCACAATGTTCTTTTTATACACAAAAATATAAAAACAAATAATTTCATGAAATTAGTCTCATTTAGGGTATTATAAGTAATAAATATATATAGCCTTGAAGTTTTTTTCAAATACTTCATACAGATAAAACTCATCTTTTCTTTTTTTTTCCTTTTTTTGAGGCTGGGATTAAGTGACTTGCCCCGCGTCACACAGCTAGGAAGTGTTAAGTGTCTGAGACCACATTTGAACTCGGGTCCTCCTGAATTCAAGGCTGGTGCTCTATCCACTGTGCCACGCCACCTAGCCGCCCCAAAACTCATCTTTTTTAAAGGATTTAGTACTATAAAGTTATATGAATCAAAATTTTGCCAAATCACATTTTATATATTCATATCTTCCCCCTTTTGCACAGATGCTGCTGCTTACCATAGGGGTAGAAAATTATGCAATGAAATTGTACTACTTATATATTAACCAAAGAATATGATCTTTCTTCAGTATCAAGTTATAAGCCAATAGCCTTGACATTAAAAGGATATGGAATCCCTTAAATATAATGATTTTACTAGAATTTCAAAAACACTGGATTTCAAAAGCACTATGCTTTGAAACTTATCCAACACTCACTGGCTGTGTGACCAAAGGGAGGTGACAGCCTCTTTTCATTGTGCCTCAATGTTAGGCTATAGCTAAATATAGACTCAACTATAAAATGGGGAAAATATGACCTATGGTGTGTCTCCTGAATATTAAGAAGCTAGTGTTTGTAAAGTTCTTTGTAAAACCCTAAGTACTACCGAAGATAAGGCACTTGCCCAATAATTTAACTGGCATAGGGAAACTCCAGGATGAGGACAAGTCCTAGGAGTTCAGGCGCCCCTTCTTGAGAGCACTGAGAGAGGAAGTAACTTCATCAGGATAATGGGCAGCATCTTTCAGAGAGGACACATGAGCCCGACCCTTCTATGCATTGCACCATATGGCCTCTCCCAAGAGTCAACCACTAAGTCATCCTAACAACTTCTCTTGCTACCTTTCTGTCTCAGAGAGTTAACATAGGGTAATAAGTAAAAAGAAGAATGGACTTGTTCCAGTCTCAGCTCTGTCACAACAGCTATAACCCTGGGCAAAATCACAGCCTCTTTCTAGTCCTCAGTTCCTTAATCTGTAAAATTTTTTTTGTTTTTTTTTTTTTTTTAACATAATATATCCACTAATATACTTCATGTTGTGAGAAAAATGTTTTGTGGATAATAGCTTTTTCTCTATAAATATGTTACTCTTCATTTATCTTTTCTCCCTCTAAGACAAAAGGTTCTTAATCATTCTAGTTAAGGACCTTTTGGAGTTTATGGGCCTCTTTTCAGAGCCATACATGTAAATACAGAAAATAAAATATAGAAAAAGACCAAAAACAAAACAAAAGCTCAAAATCATATCGGAAACCAGTTATATATATATATATATATATATATATATATATATATTTTTTTTACATTCACAGGTCCCAAGAGCATTTTTGCCTTAAAAGACAGAAAAAAAAAAAAAAAAAATAGTATCCCTTTCTTAACTTCCAGGACAAAATTGGAATACCATCTATTCCCCAAAATTGCTATTTTTCACCTCAACAGATTTTTTCTTAATCTTTGCTGAGTAGAAGCTGTAACTTTCCTCCAGGTTTAATTCAGATGCTATGTTCTGTTAGAAGCCTTTCTGATCTCTCCTACTATCTAAATTGTCAATGTACATTTACCTTGTTATTTTATATTTACTTATCTGTGCACATGTATCCTCTCAGCAAACATTCTTAAAGAAAGGACTTATTTCTATCATCAAAACATCAATACTAAGCATTAAGCCACATAAGGGCCTAAATAAATTTCTGTTCAGCTAAATTGAAAAAAATATCATGAAGAAAAGAGGACAAATAAGCACCTAGAAGTTCCTCTCCATGCAGATAAACTGACAATAACCTGTATATATGGTTCTCATCAGCATGATCTTGTTTCTAAACAAGTTAATAAATCACATGATAGGGAAAATAAAGTTAAATTGACCAAATTTGGATCTAGGACCCTTCCCCCAGAAAGTGTGTGGCAGTTCCTAGTAAATCTAGGACACTTAAAAACAGCAGGTGTCCATTTTAGAATTTGAAGAAAACCTCAGTACATTGGTATCAACCTTAGGGAAGGTCTCCAGTAGGATACCAAGAGGCTCTGCCTTTGGTTACATTGTCTGGCACTGAGATAAAGGATTATCAAATTACAAGAAGCTAGGACAAATAACTAATAGAGTAGATGGTGAAAGAGATCCAAAAAACATCAATAATTTACAATAGCTGATTGCCTTAAAAAGCACTCAACTGTACACCATCTCTAAATTACATAGTTTAAGATGGACACATGTCTGAAATCTATCATGAACACAACTCACAGAATCTCCATGAGTCAAAAGGTCCACTGATGTCATACAGCCCAAGCCATAACTGAACAAGAATTTCTTTTCAACATATCCAAAAGGAGACATCTAGGTTTTGCTTGAAAACTTCAGTGCAAGGAAACTTGCCTGTCTGCCAAGGCAGCTCATTCCCAACATAATGAGGCAAGTAGAACAAATCTAATCTTTCCTCCGTGTCTCAGTCCTTCAAATACTTAAAGGCAGCTACCATATGGTTCCCTCCTCTACCCACTGCCCCCAAGCACCAGAAGTCTTCTCCAGTCTAATTAACTAAGTCTTTCAACCAAGCTTCAAGTATAATCAAGTACCTTCATTATTCAGAGTGCCTTCATCTTGACACTCTACAGTTTAATGTCCTTCCTAAAATATATTATATAGAAATGAATATGCAATAGGGCTATCTGCAATCCTAGAACTAGATCAGCAATTCTTAAAATGTGGTCCATTTATCCCAGGAATCCCCGAGACCCTTTTTTCAGGGGGAACCAAAATGATTTTCACATAACAGTAAAATGGCGTTTAACATACTCCCTTTATACCAATTCCTTGTTGGTAGAGTTGTGAAATGATTCAGCTATTCTGGAAAGCAATTTGGAACTATGGCCAAAGGGCTATAAAATTGTATTTGATTCAGCAGTGTCACTAGTGAGAGTCTGTATTCCAAAGAGATCATGAAAGGAAAAAAAAAAAAAGACCCACATGTGCAAAAATGTAGCCCTTTTTTTGTGATAGAACTGGAAACTGAGTGGGCTTCCATCAATTGGAGAATGGCTGAGCAAGCAGATTTCAGAAAAGCCTGCAAAGACTTAACATGAATTGATACTGAATGGAGTGAGCAGAACAAGGAGAACATTGTATATAATAACACCAAGGTTACATGATGAACTAACTATGAGAGACTTAGCTCCCAATGATCCAAAACAACTTCAACAGACTTGGGGTGGAAAATGCTATCTGCATCCAGAGATAAAACTATGGAGGACTGAGGACTGAATGCAGATGGAGGCACACTATTTTTCATCTTTTGTTTTTTCTTCCTTTTGATTTTTCCCTTTTGTTATTATTTCTCTTTCACAACATGACTAATGGATGTTCAAAATGACTATATATGTATAATATATATCAGATTGCTTGCTGTCTTGAGGAGGGGGGGATAAGTAGGAGGGGGAAAATCTCAAACTCAGAATCTCACAAAAATGAATGCTAAAATTATCTTCACACATAACTGGAAAAATAAAAAACTATTGATAAAAAATACTCCCTTTTCCAACTACATATCTGTGTGTAAGGTTACATTGTTTTTATATACTTCAACCAAAATATATATATATATATATCCCATGACAGAATGAATGGGGTAGATGTAGAAGCAGATATGAGAATCCATCCATCTTCCATTAGGTCAGACATTAAAGGTTTTACAAAAATATATAAAATAAAGCCACTCCTGAGGAAATTTTTTCTTTGGAAAAATTGTTTTTCATAAAAAATGTTAACTTGTAATGTAAATGAATTAACACTAAAAAATTTAACAGATGTTTGTTTCTAATACAGCAAATCTTAAGATATAGATATCTGTTTAAGTGTTCTCTTTAAGAATGTAAAGGGGTCCTTGAAACCAAGATGTTTAAGAACAGCTGACTTAGACTATTTTCTCTCAGAATGCCATACTAGACAAGAGTAGGCTTTTCTGTTTGCAAGCACAGCACTGCTGACTAATTCTAGACTTGCATTCCACCAAAATCTCTATCATTTTTTCCCTTAGATTTACTGAGAGTTCTACCTCTCTCATCTTGATTTATAAAGTTGAACTTTTCAACTCAAATATAAGACTTTAAATTTATTTCATTAAAATTCAAACTCAGATTCAGTTTAATACTATCAACATGTCCTAAGGCCAATTCCTGATACAAGCTGAATTAAACAACAACAAAGTGCAAGGCATCACATTCAGTGCCAGAGATCCAAACGCACTGACAACGCAGGAAAATTAAATGGCCATAGATTTAAAACTGCAAAAGTCTTTCGAGTCCAACAAACTCTTCATTCTGCACCTGAGGAATCTTAAGCTTAGAGAAGTCACAAAATCAAGAACCAGAGGTTTAAATAAAAAAGAATAAACCTATTGGTTTTTCCATATTTGAATGATTCTCTTGGTTTCTGCTTTGAAGCGCGAATTTTGAAGCTCAGGTCCTCCTACTCTAAATCTATCATTTTGTATATCAGATCCTGCTTCAAGTCTAGCAAACTCACATTCTGAAGTACCTAATTCTGGTCAAAAACACATAACAATGACAATTCATTGTGACTACAATTGGTGGGAGTCAAATTGTCGTTTTTCATTCAGCTTTATTCTTTCCCAGACTATTGCAAGTATAAAATAACTCTCAAAAGTAATCATTTAACTTCTCCAGTTCCATTTCTTCATCAATAAAATGGAACTGTATTACATACTATGGCCCCCAAGTTTCCTAACATTGTATGATTCTATCAAACCAGTCCCAATGGGAATGTCTACACTTACTCCAATGGTGCCAATGGTTGAGGAATCACACAAGAACAGAAATGTGGCCAAGAGAACAATTTACAGTGATGACAATAATTTAAAGGAAAAAGAAACTTTGAAAGACTTCAGTATTCCTGATCAATATACTGACTTATTATGACTTCAAAAGGTTGATGATGCATATCTACTATCTCCTTTTGGCAGAATGTGATGGACTAAAGACATAGAACAAGGCATCCATTTTCAGACACAGTCAACAAATCTCTTTATTTCACTTCATTATATCTATTTCAGGAGAATTTCTATGGGAAAATTTAGGAGTTTTCTAGGTAGTGACCAAGATTTTGAAAAAAAATAAAAATAAAAAGTATACAGCAGAAAAAAAAATTCAGAAAGGGCACAAATATGGCAGAATCATAACTACCACACTGAATTTAATTTCAAAAACTAGGTAATAAAGAGTTCATGACTTCATATATAATCCTTTTTGTTCTCTACATACGGAAATATTTATACATGAATGTTTGCACTAAAAAAATTTAATTAAAAAATTAATCTATACAATACATGAAACAAAAGAAAAAAGGGGGGAAGGGAGGATGGAAATCATCTGAAGGCTTCGTTGAAGGCCTTCTAATGGAAGCTGGATGGCTACTCATCTGGGATGTGGTATTGGGAATTCTTACCCAGGTACTGGTTGGACAGGACAGAGAATTATCTTCCAGATCAGATTCTGTGATCAATTCATTTATCTCTTTTTTAAATACTCACTTGATCATAGGATCATAAATCTAGAGTTGGAAAGGACCCTAGAATGTCAGGAAAAGCAATCCCCTCATCTGACAGAGAAGGCAATGGAAGCTAAGAGAATTTAAGTGATCTGCTCAGGATCATGCAGACAGTGAACATCTGAAAATTTGAAACTGGTGTTAAAGAGTCAAGTGCAATGCAATCCATCCATTACCTCTTCAATCATTTTATTCATTCTATTATGAATGACATTTTAACTTTTTTCTAAAAATTAAAAAAACTCTCAAAGAATGAAAACTAGCCACCATCAAGAATATTCAAAAGAATATGCCACCGATTGTAAAAACAATTCCAAATAATAGGCATTAAGCAATATCAGCATCTCTGAAATAAGCATGTAGCCTGAGAGGATTATCCAGAAGGAAATACTCAATTGGACACTGAAATTCTGATACTTGTTTCAAAAGTTTTCAAAATTTATCACAGGCACGTACTTCAGAGTTTTCATAGTGGCCCCCAAAATAAAAACCTAAAAAGATAAATTTAATAAATTCAGTTATTACTAAAAATACAGGCAATTGCAAAATGCATTCTAAATACTATGAACATGTTCATATGCATTACAAAGAACATGGATAGGGCACAACATTTAAAGTTTAATTTTTAAATTCTATTTCTAACTTAATAGTTAATTGCTCTATAAAGCAAAAAAATTCTCAGGATTAATTTTTTTCTCAAAGTTCACTGCTTAAGAAAGATTAAAACAACAACAACAAAAACCCACCAGGAAATGACTAATTTCAATGCTATACAAAACATTTAAACAAAAGCTTAGCAGCTTGTTTAGTAGCTCAACCAGACTTCATTACTCCATAATTAACTAGAATATGGAAAGTAAAACTGTGAAGGCAAGGCTGACAGAGCAGCAAGAAAAAGGAGTCACTTCTGATTACAAAAAGATTAAGTTTGGTGGAGGGTGGAGGTAGAGAACAAAAGGGAAAGTAGAGCTTCAGCTTTCAGGTATAGCAACGTGACCTTTAGCATGACTGTCTCTGGTAACATAAGATGAAGTTCTTAGTCCATTTTCCTAAAGAAAAATCCTGGATATGATTTATTTCATTCTAATACATTATTTCTTTGTGCATATTTACAATGTTTCTCAGACATGCAATACAAAACTACACAATTACATACTAACATACTTGAACACAGTATTACTGTGATATCTGTATTTAATCATAGTACCCTATGCAAAACAATTCATTTACATAAAAATTCCTTCTTTGCAATGATCATGAGACAATGATATCATTATTCCCATTTTACAGATGAGATCAAATTATCTGCCCAAGATTAAACAATCTCTAATCATACAACAAAACCAACAACAAAAATGGGTGTCACCCACATTCACATGCAGATCACCCTAAGGAAGTTAGAAATAGCTTGCTGTTAGAAAATTTAATAAAAGTAGCTGTTAACCGGAAAAAAAAAATTATATGGATTCCATAATCCTTTCACATTTATTTGGCACTTATTTATTGAGCATCTACTTACATAAATAAGACAGACATAAAGACAAATCAAGACAATCCTTGGTTTCTGATAGTTTACAAACTAGGGAGATGAGAGGAACACAACAATAATACAATGTAGAATGTAAAACAAATGATAAAATGTTCCAACAAATAATCCCAAGTCAATTTTTGCACTACATATTACACAGGTATGTAAAATCATGAATGTTTTTGCCATATGTTTAAAATTAAGTAGTAATCAAAATTTTTAAATCAAGGGGGAAAAAAAAATTGACCATGCACACAGCACATAAAAATGTAACAAAGTAGTAACATCCATTTAACTATTCTGTGATGATGTCAATTCCTTCTCACAAATTATGAAGAACAGAAACCATACCTATCAAGATTGAATGAATACTTGCCACTGCTTCTCTGCTCTATCAGCTTTAATGCCAAGAAGTTTCTCACACATCTACATCTCCAACTAGCCAGTCTAAATTCCAACACTGGTAGAAAAGAACACAGCCTGCAGATAAGTGATTGATCATATACAATACTTAGTATATCAAGACTCAAGCCCCATTTAAGTTACACTGCCTTAGAAAAATCACAATATATGATCTATAGTGTCATTTCCATTTAAAATTTTAGGAAAAAAAAAAAAGCAAAGCTATCAACTACAGATTATAAAAACACAAGTCACACGATGGATTAAGCCTTTACTCCAAACATTCTAATCTAACAGTTTAGTCTATTCTGTGTCTATAAGAATGGCTTAGGGGCAAGAGCCACACAAGATGATCTTTTCAGATCCTCTCCAGGACTGATTTTTTGCCATGTGTGTATACGCACAAACAGGCTCATGCATAGGTACACACAAAGAAATTACATGTAATTTCCAAAGAGATAATAATACCTTGAACCATCTGCCTCTATGATCTTTTCCAGTGACCAATTTAATCTTTTCCTAATGTCTAACTCTACTTTTTTTTTTCCCATCTGAGGCTCTCAAATCATTTGTCTTTTACACAAACCATATTCTAAAATAACTATTCTTCAAATATGTCATCATTACAAACATATACTATGAGGTTTTCCCCACCTGATAACTTTATCAATATAGCATGCCCCAACTCTTTTTTTTCCATCATAACAAGCAAATCAGTTCTTGATTACTACTACTGAGCAAAAGTAGCAAAACAGAAGCAAATACAGAAACAAAGAAATTTTATTTTTAAAGCCAGAAGATCATTCTTCTAGTTGTACAAGTTCCCTTCCAAGGGTGAGTATAAGCAACATCCTCAACCACAGAGGAATGACAGACACAAGCTGTAGCAAAATACTCTACACTAGGTTCAATGTCAACCTTGTCTACATCTAGTCCTTCTCCCTTCTAGACCTTTACAAGGAGGTACCTAGAAGAGAAATATTTCAGTTTGGGTTTTGGTTTTTTTTTGGGGGGGGAAGGAAGGGAGGGTGGAAAATCAAGGAGGAGAATCAAAAATTTTAGCAATGACAATTCAAAGTTCAAAGGGAGTGACAAGGAGATTGAAGATCCATTCCCTTTTTAAAAATTTATTGCTAAGCTACTAGCCAACTGAAATAACCCAGAAAGAGAATCTTTTCTTCCATCAAAAGCAACATTTGCCCTTTTTCCCCTAGTATCTTTCTATAGCAACCCAGATCCTTCTAGATTAAATCTGTTTTAAGATCTTTGTGCCTATATTTTCACACACACCCCCTTTTTTTGGCCACAATCAGAAAAAGTGACCTCCACACAAATTTTTGTGTGGTACCAAAACCACATTTGCATAGCTTCAATAAACGGATTTGCTTTGGTAATAAGTAAAAATGGCTTTTTCTTTTGTCTGGTCCAGAAAAGTGGAAAGATGTTAGGACAAAACTCCTTTTAAAATACTTGAGACCATATAAACAATAAAGGAAGATTCACATGAAGATTAAGAGTGTATGGTTTTCATTTACAAGTCCCAATCACTTGTCTTGATTTCACTACTTTTAGCCTATCATAAAAATATAACTAATTAAAGAAGTTTGAGGATTTACTTCATATAAGTTTAACTATGAAATTGTTATTACCTTAAGAATTTAGATTACATCTAAGACAAATGATTTTTTAGGTTGAGAACTTAATGTGAGTTAAGTTACAAGCAAAAATTATAAGTAAATTAAAAAGACTAATAATAATTACAATGGTCTTACTTCCACTACCAGAATAACAGAAAACACCTTTTAGAATGCAGTTTTATCCAATTATTCGACTTCCATTACCAAAATGACAAATTTATCCTGAATTAGAATTTGAAATTAGTAACAGTTTTTAACAAAAAGAAAAACAAAAAAAGGCACAAAAATTATTTTCAACTACCTATAGATCTCTCCACATGTGGGATACTACTTCAAATATGGCATGTGACCCTCACTTGGTTTTCTATTGACTACTGATTTTATCTTCTCAATCTAAAGTGTGGTCACACAAATAACTCAATGGGTTTGAACGTAAGTTGAAACCACAAATTGCCTTGAAAATTAAAACTGACAAGAATGGAATTCAGGTAAGCTTCTTCAACCCACAGTAAAATATAGCCCCCTGTCCTAGATCGTATTCATAAAATTATAAAGCCATGCTATACTTGAAAAGAAATTATCCAAAATCATTTATTTTGACCTCTATCAAAAACTTTAAACTTTTTCATCTTAGCTAGTCTCAAATCTGATCCCATGAGAGCAGCTATGTAAGTGCACCATTACCAGTCCAACAAAGGCCACTTAGTTTAAGATTATTATTTGAAGCGTTCTGTATTTTTTGCGCGTGCTAAGGGGAGGGAGCACGTGGAGAAAAAGAATTCTTTGTCATCACATCTCCATACCTCTAGAGTTTCTATCAAACCCAATACCTTATTCTAAAATGGCTGCCACCATGGCCTATTCCTGGGCAAGGAAAAAAAAGAAGAAATCTTAATGGAAATTAACATGAAGCAATATTACAAAGTTTTAAAAACAAATACATGATACTAAACATCAACTTATTAAAAATGTTAATTATTTTGATGAAATATGCAGAAATAACACAATAAGAAAAATGCTTCCATTCCTTTAACTAAAAGGTATGGTTATGTCAGTTGAAAATCAAAATGCTCAAATAGCTAGTTATTTAGGTTCATAGAAGTACTAGAGCATTAGGAAATTTAACTCTGATTATCTAACTTTTTCCTACAATTTCAACGTGATAACTGGTAACACTATCTTCTGAAGGCTATAAAAATCAAGTGCTTTAGAACTGGGGGTTGGGGGATTTAAGAGGATGTCTAGTTATTTTAATATATGAAAACAATTTTATTCATAGTATCAAGAGATGGCCAAAGGCTCTCAAATCCCTTAAAGAAAAGATATTACTAAAATGGAGATTAAAGGACTGAATTTTTCAGGAATTAGGCTTCTATTCATTAGTTTTGCTAACAAATTGTTTTAATAAGACAAACCAAAATGTCCAATTTGCTAATCTCTAATGCTGAATAATCTCAAACAACTCTGCTAACAGTAATTAATGTTCACAAATATTACAGACTTTTGTGTATTCTGAAACCATTCAGTACTAGTCATTCTTACTTTGAAAAAAAAAAACAAAAAACAAAAAACATACTATCACCCTAAAAATATTTTTCAAACAAAAATAATGAACTAAGTTTATAGCTACTGATATGCTGCAGTGGAACTAAACATAAAAAGTTATATTAAAAGGTTAACTGCAAAACTGCTGTATGTATGTGCAGACATAGGGCATAGTCTTACCTCTCATCCTCGCCATCAACGAGGGGTGTGGTCAATGGCAGCACCTTCAATGGGAAAAGGGAAGCTGAAGCCGATACGGAGCCTCCACTGCCATCAGAACCGGGGGCCGGGGCCCCGATGCCTTCCCCAGGGACAGTCTGAGGTGCGCCAACTACTGCATGCTCCACAGGATGCCTGGCTTCTTCACTCTGGCTTCCAATGGACTGAGTGACTGACTGTGTGGAGAACTGAGTAGAACTTAGAGGGATCTGCTGTGTCACAGGCAAATTTATGTTAGTTGCTATCAAGGGAGATTGACTAACACTCTGAACCAAATTCCCATTTTGTATAGCTGAAGTTTGTGCTATATTCTGAGGTGGCACCAAGTTTGTAGGAGCAGCTGCTATTGCAGAAGGGACAGCTGAACCAACTTGATTTGCAGCAGGGATATTGCTGGCAGAAGGTAATGGACTCACTGGAGGCAACTGCTGATTTGTTATTCCTTGAGCTATGGATTCAGCTCCTTGAGCCACAGATTCAGCTCCTTGAGCCTGGGACTGTACAGTTACCAAGTTACTTTGAGGTGCAATAACCAACTGTGGAGGAAGGTTTGAAGCACTGGCTTGAATTCCCTGAATAAGCCCAGGTTGAGAAGGCGGAGGTGTCACCTGGGTAACAGCAGTAGGCTGGGACACAACAGCCGGGATGTTCACTTGCTGACCAACATTAACAACTTGACCACTAGCAACTACAGGAGGCAGTGCTGGTTGGCCATGTCCCACAGGCTGGCTTGGCGCCCCTGCAGGCTGTGCCTGGACTGCAGTGGATTGCACTGAAGGCTGAATGCTCTGTGGCTGAGCAATAGACATCACTGGGGCAGCTCCCACTCCTGCAGAATTTGGTGGGATAGGGGGCACTGATGTTTGGAGAATTTGTTGATGCTGAACATACTCTGGCATATTTGCAGAGACGGGATTCTGACTTACTGACTGAACATGGCCTGGGGCCACCTGTGTAGCAACTGTTTGTTGCTGCTGTCCATATTGTAACTGTTGGGGTGCTACAACTGGCAAAGGGGTCTGCACCAGAGGGGCCGTCTGAGAATAGGACAATTGGGGTTGAGCCAAGCTGGAAACAGAGGGCTGTTGGCCTAAAGTTGGTGGTACCCCAACAAGGTTAACTGGGGGTGACTGAATGCCAGCTGCAGCACTTATAGTGGCCTGAAGAGGAGGCTGACCTCCCTGCTTTTGTGAAGTATAGTTCAACTCTTGAGAATGCAACTGCACTGGGGCAATCTGTGACTGAGAAATACTCTGTGGTAGACTAGTTGCTGAAACACTCTGTGCACCAGGACTACTACTAAAATCCATTGGCTGAGGGGCCAAACCCGGGAGGGCTTGCTGCTGCTGCTGTTGCTGGGCCACAGTAGGGGCCCCCATCTCTCCACTTCCCACACTTTCTGTGTAGTGACTCAATGTGCTCACATTACTGCTAACTGAACTCCCACTAGTGCTCTCCCTTTCAGAAGTCACTTCGACAGGGTTTTGTTTTACAGTCTCCACCACTTTGTTTACTGCTACTCCTTCTGTAACTGCTACGGTATTTTCTTTTTCATAGAATTCTGTGCAAGTCCATCTACCCTTTTTAAAGGGTTCAGAACTAGAATCTAATTTCACAACTCTAAACCTGGATGTGCCAGCTGCTGGTTGCTGCTGCTGAGCCGAAACAGATCCCACAGCCATTCCCGCAGCTGGGGTAGGAACATTGTTAACAGAAGAATTAGTACCATTGCCCATGCCACTTAGGATATTCACATTCACACTGCTGCTAGGTCCAGGCGCGGCATTTATGCTAGCAGTACTTGTAATGTTACTTGATGGTAAATTAACATTACCGGGCAGGCTGTTTGTCACATTAGGATTAACACCACCCATCGGAGTAACGTTAACATTATTTAACGTATTAGTGCCAGCGACAGAATTGATACCTATGCTGCCAGAGGCGTTTGTATTGCGGACGTTAGTCATTAGAGATGCAGGTGTGCCAGCCGATGATGCAGCACAAGTGGGTGCAGCCGGTAAAACGCTGTCTGAACTCCCAGCGGTGGAGAGCTTCCTGGACACCGGGCTTGGGGGGGGCCCTCCGGGCAGAGCGGGGCTGACGCCTGCGTGGGACGGATGGTGGTGGCCGTGATGGAGATGGTGCCCGTGGTGGTGGTGATGGTGGTGGAGGTGGTGCGGGTGGACGCTGCCATTGATGACCACATTCTGGGGAGGGTGGTGCGGCAAGGGGTGCTGCGGCAGGTGGGGCTGGTTGGGAGAGACGGCCCCGGGAGTCTCGGCCTCCTGGAAGTTGTTGAGCGTCTCCTCGGAGGAGCTGCGCTCCGGCTCGCCCAGGTCTGTGGCCCGAGACAAGGACACGTCCAGGATCTCAGAGGAGGACAGGTCTTCGGTGTGGGACTCGTCCAGGTCATCGTAGCTCTCCGTGTCCTCGGCGATGCTGTTGTTGGAGCTGATGCTGGCCGAGATCTGGGCCGGTGTGACGCTCGTGATCTGGAAGCCGCTCTTCTTCTTCATCTGCGCGCCGCCGGGCGCCGCGGCCAGCTGCGGGGCCTGCGGCAGGAGGTGCAGGCTTTGCGGGGGTGGCGGCGGCGCCGAGCCCCCGGACGCCGCCCCGGGCAGCGGCGCGGGCGGCGCATAGTCCTCGGCCGTGGCGGCGCCGAGCGCGGCCCCGCCGCCGCCACTGCCGCTGCCGCTGCCCCTCCGAGGGACCGCCGCGGCCGGGTGCGCCATCTTCCGAGCCCCGAGGTCTGCGGCGGCGGCGGCGGCGGCCGTGGCCTCGGGCGGCTGGTGCATCGTGTGCGCGCCCGCCGCGGGAGCTTTGTGTGGAGAGCGCAGGAGCCCGAGGCTCGGTCCCGCTCCGGCTCGGCCGCCCGGCCCGCCGCGCTGGGCCGGGCGAGGATGGAGGAGGGTGAACAAGGCAAAAATGGGGGAAGGGGTGACACTATCAGTCCTCGGCCATTCACTTTTCCTTCTGGTCCTCTCCACCCCCTTTTATACAGTCCGCTTCACTAGGGGAGGAGGGGGTGGGGGAGAGGTAGAAGAAGGAGGCAGGCTGACTGGAGAAGAGGGGAGGGGGAGAGAGAGAAATGCCCACGTTATCCGGCCAACTTGGAACCTCCACAGCCGCAGCTCCCGCCCCCGGCCCAACTCCGGCCCTGGCCCCGCCACCCGCCCCCAGCCCGCGGGGCTGCCCCGGGAAAGGCACGCCCGGAGGCCAGGCCGGGGCGACCCGACCGGCTCGGCGCGGTCCCCTCCCCCCGTCCCCTCCCCCACCGCCGGGCTAGAGGCTGCTCCGGGAGGCTCCGCCGCCGCTGCGGCTTCGAAGGCACCGGGGCCGACAAGTCGGCCAGGGCCGGGCACGGAGGAAAAGGGGGAGGGGGAAATACGTACGATCCTCGCCCCCAGCCGGGGGGCGGCGGCGGCGGCCGGGCGGGCGGGGGCGGTGGCAGCGACGGCAGCCCAGGGACCGCTCCATCACTGGCGGCGGCGGTGCCCCAACATCTTCCTCCCTCCGGGCCGGCGGCTGCAGCCCGGCGGCTCCTAGTCCTCGGCCCTCCGGGAGGAGGCAGGCGGGCAGGTTCTCCTCCCGGCGTCCGGGCGGCAGCCAGGGGGCGTGAGGCTCTTCTCGGCGGCGGCGGCTTCGCCGGGGCCGGGGCTACCCGCGGACGGACCGTCGGGCGCCGCTGAATGGAGCAGGAGGTGGGGGCGGCTGGGGGAAGGGGAAGGGAGCGGGATGAGGGGGGAAGGTGTCGGGTGCGCCCGGGGGTTGGGGAGGGGGCGGCTGGGAGGTAGTTACGAATGCTCTCCTCGGGCTGCCCCGGCTATGCCGTCTCCCCCACTGACTCTCACGGCATTGGAAGAGGAGGGACGGGCTCCCGAGCCCGGGCGCAGGAGGAGGAGGAGCGTCCGGCGGTAAGAAGAGGAGGAGGAGGAGGCAGCGGCGGCCGGGGGAGGGGGCCAGGGAAGATGGCGTCTGCGCAGGCGCTCTGACGCCGCAGACATAAAGCCTCGCCTGGCGGGGAGAAGGGGCGGGGCTGGGCGAGGGTGGGGGGGTGGAGGGGCGGTGTTCGGGGACTCGGAGACCCGCCGCCGCCGCCGAGCTCGGCTGTTCAGGACGGAAACTACCGAAGTCTGAAGTCGGGTGCCCAGGCGCCGGCGCGGTGGGGGCGGGGACTTCGAGATCGGAGAGCGAATCCTAGACGGACAGCGTGATTCTGCCAGTATGGGGTGGGGTGGGGCAAGAAGTGAGAGAGGGGCTCGGGCACGAGCGGGCGAGGTGTGTCCTCGCTCCCTCCTTGCTTGGGGCGTGTGAGCGCGTGCACGCGCCCCGGGGAGGGGGAGGGGCGCCCTCTGCAGTGCCGGGGGGAGGGGAGAAGAGGGGCGGGGCGGATCGCCGGGCCATGTGCCTGGAGCGGGCCCCTGGTAGAATGGGGCTCTTCTCCGCAACGCAGCGGGCACATCACGAGTTCTGCTTCCCAGGAGTCCCTGGCTACCACATGAGTCAGGCTTTTTTTCCCTCCTCTGTCACCTTCCCTGCGTGGAGGATGCCCACGCCTGCCTGCTTGCATCCCCTCCCCCATCCCACTCTCACTCGGATCTTCCTTCGTGGCCCGGGCGTGGCGTGGCGACACCCGGCCCCCAAGCCACGGGCTCCCCTTTGTGTGAGCAGACCGCAGCTGCCATGCGGTCCCCCGGGGTGTGCGGAGGGAGGCGCCCCGGGCCGTCCGAGCTGCAAAGGTTAGCAGCTGCGGCGGGCATCCCTGCAGGCGGGCGGAGCGCTCGCCCCTCCTTAATGTCTGTCTGTCCCCCAGGTGATAGACCGCTCTCCACAGGTGGAGCCCGTTCTCCTGCAGCACCGAAGTAGAGCGACCATGATCTTCCCATGCACCGAGCATCTCGTTAGAATAATTCAATACAGTCTTAACTATATAAGCAAAACTTAAGGGTTGCAAAGCGTTTTACTACGCGACATCGAGTTTTTAAAAATCCTCTAGCAATAAAACAGATGAACTGCAGCATCGTTTAGGATCCAGCAAGGAGCTGGGAGGTGAGGAAGCGCTTCCAACAGGTTCCCTTTCTGATTCCTACGAGGATGGGACCGCTAAAGAAGGGGAACCCAAGCGTGGACGCTAAAACGAGGAGATGCCCGAGTAATACGGGAGGGTTAGGAAACTGTTTCCAGAAGTTCTACCTAGAATAATCTCCAGATGACGCCGGTCTGGGAAGCTGAGAGTTGCTCGGCGATCTGGGTCCTTGGAAACGAAGAGGTTTCCCAGAAAGTCTAGCTAAGAGTGCCCTCGGGTAGAACTGTCAGGGATCCGTCCCTCTGCACTCTTCCCCACATTTCGTAGTTTAAAAACCATTCCTTTTCCTTTCCTGGCCCAGAAAAGCCAGAACTGTATGGTCTATTGAGAAAGTATGTTTATTTCGTACTTCTGAAGCTAAAATCATGTGGAAGATCTGCCTGAAAAACACGGTCTGTCAAAAGTTAAGATTTAGGATTCACTATTCAGATATGATAGTTAATTTCTCTAAACCTTAGTTCCCTTCTAGATGAGGTTTAAAAAAAAAATCACTCCTTTGCAGTATCTGGATTTTCGAAGTGCAATTTGAAATTCACTGAGCTCAGTTATACTTTGTGATGCTTATTCTTGAATTCTGATTTGTCATTGTCATTTTTTTTCCGATCTTTTCTCCACGTCATTCTGCTCTACCACATAGCCAAGGATTGTTCAATATTCACTTTAAAGATTGACCAAATGGAAATGTCACATGAACACAAGATTATATTTTTAAATTCACTACGTCATTGGGATGTATTATTACTTTAACAAAAAAAAAAATTTTTTTTAATCTCAAAGCCTTTACAAATGATACTCTTAGTTAATGGCCTTGCTATCAGTTTTTGAAACGCAAATCTCAATCATGTTTTTTCAACAGTTTTCAAATGGGAAATGGAAACTATCTTAACTGATTGAAACTCCTTGTGGAATGCAGACTGGCAAAATACAGTTTCTGCAGGGTTGAGAGGGAACTTGTTACTGCAATCACAAAACATAATTTAGATCTGTTTTATATGTTATTCAAAACAGAACATTTTCACAGAATCTAGGAGCCCTCAACATCATACTAGTATTTGGTCTGAGACAAAGAAGGCCACATGAGATTAAAGTATTAAATTATAACCCAAAATTGATAGTATAGAAACTAGCTGTGTAAATATCCATACAAAAGCATCTGCCCTGCAGACACTACCCTTGTAAAATTGGAAGGGTATTAGGAGAACTCTTTCTTTAAAAAACTGGTTTTCAAACTTCACTGCATGGAAGCCTTGGGCTCCATGAAGCAAACAGAGCTTTCCAAAAAGTAGAATAGGTTGTTTATAAGTAGGTGGACTAGATCTCAAAGTCAAGGTTTCATGACCACTTATAGGACATGATGTAGAAGAGGTTTGGATTTAATTATGAGTAGAAATAAATGGCTTCCGAGGATCCTAAACAACTGTTATTCTGATTTAGTGACTTCTTGTGTCTCATTAAAATATGACCTGTAAGCCAGGATTCCAGAACTCAAGGTGTCCAAATCGAAACTTGGAAAAGATAGGCAGAATCACACACAAAAATATGTGCCTTTGTTTTCCAGCTGTCATAAATGTGTCTATGAATAAAAAGTCTAAAAGGACAAGAAACAGGATGCAGAAACCAGAATGTTTAAATCTTGAACTTGGTCTCTCAACATATACACATACCTAGCTTTTTTTGCAAATATGTTTGTGTTTTTACATTAAAAGTTAACATTTCATTTATTTTTGCCATGAGTAAATTTTTTCAGTTACTTTAATTTCTAGTCTTGTGTTGCAGCATTTAATAAAAAAAGAATGAAAATTTTAATCTAAACATTGGGGGGGTGTTTTTTTGTTGTGCCTTTTGAAAAACTATGTTAGAAGACTTTCTAGCTCTAGAGGTTGATACACAGGAGGTACTGAATCACCTTTCTACTATATAAAAGATAAATCTTTATTTAGATTAAGTAGAGCAAGTATTATCATTATTTTGTGGAGGAAAAAAGGAAAGTCCAGAGGGGAGTCATATGACCTTATCTAATATCACGTGATTACTCAGGTCTTATGACTCCTCTATACATGCTTTCTTTTATACTGGTTCTTTGATCTTTTGCACTTGTAGTTTTTATACTATCACAAGACCATTCAAGAAACAGAATCCCCAGGTGTCATAAATTGTGGATCCACTTACACAAAGGAAATGTGAAGTTGTATAATATTAAAAATGAACAAATTGCTCATAAATATAATAGTCAATAGATATTTTTTGCACCTAGAATATCTGCTAAAACAAGGATAGATATCCATTTTGCATACCATGCATTCCCCCCCCCAAAAAAAGTTACTGCTTTGTTCCAATAGTTTGTTTTGAGTCAATATTCATGCCAAAGTATACTATAACAGTTTGGCATTGCACCCGAATGTCCTAAAGAAAAGTTAACATTTGAACATTATTTTGAGTATTTCATGTACTATATATATCACACTATAATAAATTTTAGCTTCTTGTTGTTGGAAAGAATTTTTATTTCTAAAACATGGGAAAGAATGCAAATTTTAAAATACTTTAGTAGAGACTATGCAGGGAAAAAATACTGCTTTTACACTGAACAGAACTGAATTATATCATTTTAACTAATACAGAATCAATCCATCAGATAAGAAATGAACCTATGTTTATAGGATGGAATAGAAATAGCCCAATATTTAAATCAGGAGATCTGGCTTCCAATCCTAGTACCAACACTTAACTAGCTATGCAATCATGGGCAAGTCTTTTAGCTTCTTGAAGTTTTAATATCTTCTTCTGCAAAATTTCCCTTCCCACCACAAAAAACTATCCTGAAGAAAAGCTGTAAATTTCAAAGTATCATATTCTCCATTTTATTCCACTTGCTTTATGACTGACTATGCAAGTATAAATGAATATATTCTAAGGTCATAAAACTGTAAATATAGGATCAAAAATTTAACCTAAAAAACCCTTTAAGATCTATGAACGCAACTCTCTATTTTATAGACAGTAATCTGAGGCCAAGAGAAATTAAGAGTTCACATAGCTAGTAAATTTCCAAGTTGAAAGCATAATCTGTATTCAACCTGTTAAATTTCAGATGTAAATCCATCTCTGTCAACTAGGTTTTTTAATATATTGAAAGAGTAGAATGATCTATGATCTAAAATGGCATTACAACTCTATCTAGTAGAGTTTCATCATAAATAGAAAATTCTTTGGAAAAACAGAAAAGAACATAAAGGAATAACCCCATTAAATTTTCTGAGCAAGCAAACCACAAAGATGGAATCTATTTTCACATTTCTGATGTAAATAACTAATAATTTATTTAGGCCGTTTATTCATTAAGGAGAACTTGACAGAATCATGATAGGAGTCTTACTCCCCATGCTTTGTTTTGGGTTCTCAAAGGCTACAACAACAAGATTCAAGCTTTGGCTGGAAATGCTTTGTTTTAGGGCCTGGAAACAAACTGTCTAGGGCCTATCCTTTGCTAAGCATCAAGAGGCTTAACAGAAACCTGACTTATAAAGGTCAGAAGGGAGGACTAGAGTATCAACCAATGAAAGTTAAACTTAAACTCAGTCCTGTGTAGTACCTTTTTGTTTCTACAGTGACAGAGTAGCAGAAATGGGAACAGAAAGCAGTAACAAATGGATCCATTTTTTTTTTTTGGTCATTATTTGATTATTATTCCTCACAGTGGTTAGGATGGACATAAATAAAGACCACCACAAAAGTAATTTCAGCTTATGTACTTGTATATGTTACAGAGGAGAGTAATTTTAGAAAGAACTTAACAAGAATCTCCAAATTGTTAAAATATACTTTATTCATCAAATTCTAAGCAAAGGTGGGGAGAGAAGACTATAAAGATCATGTTGGAAACCATGTTTCTGAAATTCTAACATTGTTCATAAAATAAAAAAATTTCAAAGGGGTTGTACAAAAGTGGAAATTAAATTGAAAGCCCAGAAACCTTCTTTGTCAACAAACAGTTAACCTTTTTGACAAGGTGAGAGAAATGAAAGCCAATGGTATTTTAGAATAAAAGGTCATTTGCAAACATTACAGAAAGAGAGAACAGAAGATCTCTAAGAAGCAAAAAGCAATTAAAGCTACCTGTATGTAACTTAGCAGAAGACTCACCTAAATCAAATTATCCTGAGATTTGCATATGAAATTAGAGGGAGAGGACAACAAGTAGCTGTGAAATGAAACAGTTTTCTGTTTCTAGAGTTATGTTTTCATGAGTGATCTTTTCTCATCAATGATAATAGAATTACCACATTTAGTCTCTCTCATTTCAGGATCCAACATATATTATGAGAGGAAGGAGAATGTACCCAAAAAAAGAGACCAAGAAACACACAAAAAATGCTAAATTTCTCATTTCTAGGAAATCCCAGTGGAAATAAGCTATGATGTACTTGATAAAAACCCAAAAGTAAAATAGGCAATATTTCATAGTCAGAATTAAACTAGTGGAGCAGAGCAGGTTGGGTTGTATTTAGAAAACTTCACAACACTTTAAGTAGTACTAAATTGTTTTTTTTCTACACTTATATTCACAGAATAACAAAAGAATCTGAGAAAGCTCTCTCAAGAGTTGATTGGATCTTCCATGGAGAATTTGTAGGAAAATGTAGCCAAAAATTCCACAAGTTGAAAAGGTATATAAGTATCCCAATTGATGGGATCACAGATAACAATAGATAATCACTAACTTTCATAATTTTTTAAGATTTGTAAAGTATGTAACATCTATTATCTCATTTGATCCTCTAGACTATTCTGTTAAATAGTCAACAGTAATTATACTTTTTTTTAATAGATAAAGAAACTGAAGTTGAAAGAAGTAAAACCACTTCCAAAAAGGATTTAAGCACAGCTGTTGTGGCTCTAACCCCAGTAAGTATCAAAGTAAATTTCTGTAAGCAGCATTTCTTTTATATGAAATGTAAAAAACTTCTATTTTTTTCCTGTTTGATTTAATGTCATGAGTTTTTTCTTAGATTATTATTTGGGTATAATTGCACAACATTCCAAATCTGGTTTCACTTCTGTGAGACATTTATAAATTGGTTGACACTAGTTTAACTAACTAGTTAGTTAGTTGATTTTGTTTCTGCATAACTCTTGGAATCTTTGGAATTCTATAGGTAAATGATCTGTATTGAACTTGTGGGTACCCTTTTTTCTTGAGCCATATCATTCAGAGAAATCGATTCAACTAGTATAATGGTCTACCTCTGATCATAATAGGTACCATGTGTTTGGGAAAAGGCAATAACTCCATATATTATTCCTAATTGAAAAAAATGCTCTATCAGAGGGAGAAAATGTTTCAACTTTATCTAACTCGTCACTAGAATATGAAGTTTTGCTAGTAACAATCTCATCTTTCTCAGCATGATCTGAAGATAACTTGTCATTTGCATATTATTCTGAATGTGTCAAATGAAAAGTGTTCCATAGAATCACATACTCTTAAGTTAGAAGTGACCTCAAAGGTTATCTAATCTAGTTCTATATTTGTACTACATATTTCATGATTCTAGTAAGATAGCTCTCATTATTTTGTATCAGCTAAATCACCAAGATCAGCAGAGATAAAAACACTTATGCAACCATGATAGGTATGATAGGAAGGGGATCCAAGGACTTGGCCTCCATTTCCTGCTTCTTCCACTTACTATCTAGATGATCTTCCCTAAATCATTTCACTCTTAAGAACCTCAGTTTCCCTCATCAATATGAAGGAAGTAATAATACTTGTATTACCCAGCTCACATGACTGTTAAAGGTTAGCTATTGTTATTAAGTTCACTGAAAACTGGATTTATCTAAAATTTCCAAATCTAAGGACAAAGGATGTATTGATGTCTTTCCCAAGTGTGGGATTGACAGTCCTTTGTCAAAACCATTTTTATCCCATTCTCACTGATGAAGCTTAAAGTTAAGAGGAAAAAAAAAAATTAGAAAGAAATATGTTTTTAGTAGCTTGGTATTTTAATGATAATTTCTAATTTCCAATTAATATTAGCACTGGAAGAAAATAATCTCAGTCAGAAGACTTTAAGATCAAGATGTCACTTACATTATTTTTTTCTGCATCCCAACATTTAACAAAATGAGGTGGAAAAGAGGAGCAGTAAACTGAACCAATTACCAAAAAGCAAAGTCTTTAATAGACTTTCATCGACATTCTGTTCATAAGGAGTAAAGCCATTCAAAGCTATATGAATGAAGATTGACCAAATATGAAAGGTAAGCATAGAGGAATCAAGAAAAATAAATCTCAAAAAGCACATTGTTGTTCAGTATCACAAAAAACATATACACATGTATTTTGTCCAAATCAAAGTCAAGAGTTTTTCTGTATTCCTTACTAATCTCTGATATGGTCCTATGACTGACTCAGCCTCATCAGTGAGTTAAATTTTGTGCTAATTGCCAAGCTGCCAAAAAAGTTTCCATCAGAGACTGGAAGAAAAAGCACAGGTGCTTTCTTGCTACCACTATTTATAGACTGGAACACGTGATGCCAACTGAGTGTTTTATCTTTGATGTTTGGAAGAATTTCTAGTCATCCCTTTTATACTGGTATAGAATTGACATCTCTAGTCACTTTATGTTCTGAATAAAATATGAGTAGCTATGTGAAATGCATCTTTGAAAATTATATCATTTTATATTGTGTAAACTGTCTCAAATTATTCATATTTGTATAGTCTATGAGAAATTAATTTAGGGAAATTAGCAAAAATACATGATGCCTGAGGGCAAAAATGATGCCATACATACTTCTCTGTAAGAGAAAAGATTTTAGCTGATTTATTCACATCTATATAGTTTTCTATTCTATTTCCTGGTTTTTTGTAGATGTATGTACTACTAATGCAACTCATGTAAATTTTCAACAGAACTCTGTGTCCAGAATATTTTGGGGGAAGAAAAAGGAAAGTGTTTTTACATTTTTTGAATCTTCACTGTATAAAGAAAGATGAGTTTGGGGGAATAGAGGTATGAAGGAATCAAATCTTTTCAACTGCCAGTAAACTTTCCCTCTTGAAGCTCAACTTTTCCTAATCCTAAATAACCTTGTGTCTTGTCTTGATAGGTAGCTGAAGTTTTGTTTAGAGATTTTTAGAGATTTCATCATGCATTTTGTTAAATACCATGGGGAAAAATTAATAAATCCTATGGGGAATCAGAGTTCTTTAATTGTCATGGAATCTTAGGATTGCATCATTTAAATTCTAGCTTTAGGACATGAAAGTGTTTCTGTGCCTATGTGTTGGGGTCCATGACTTGCTGGGAACTCAGTGTTGGTGACCTTTGGCATAGCTCAACATGTCATAGAGCATACTGTATAATGAAGAGAGTAATTTCAGAGATTGCATTGACCCTTCTTTAAAAGGTTACTGTAGTCGATTTTAAGACTAAAAACTGACTTGCTACAAATGTGTGCTGTTTTAAAGCCTTAATGTCAAAGAGCCAGCTGTATTTTTCCCTAAAATTAAAAAAAGTATCTTATCATAGTCAAATTGTCAGTAAATTCCATATAAGCCAGATATTTATTTCAATAAATACTGTTTGATAATCACAGGACCAGAGATTTAAAACTAGCAACGATTCAGGGATTATCTAGTGTAACTCTTCATTTTACAAGAGAGCCCAGAGAAAGAGGGAGGTAAGGAAGAAAAAGATGGAAAGAAGAAAAGAGGGAGGAAGGCAGGAGGAGAGGAAGGAAGTAAGAAAAAAGGAAAGAGGGAGGGAAGAAAAGAAAAAAGAATTATTAAGTCCCTATTGTGCCAGGCACTATGCTAAGCTGTCTACAAATATCTCATTTGATTCTCACAACTACCTGGGATGGTAGATTCTATTATTACTCCCATTTTTTAATGGAGGAAAATGGAACAAACAGAGGTTAAGTGATTTGTCCAGAGCCACACAACTAGTAATTGTCAGAGACAAAATTCAAATACAAGTTTTCCTTGCTCCAGTGTTCTATTGATTGCACCCACCACCTAACTGCCTCCAAAGTAATTCACTTAACATCACACAGGTAGCTGAAATTCTAATCAATCTTTAAACTTCAAATCCAATTTACCATTTTTCTCTTGGGCTTCATTCTTGGTGGAACTCAGACTGTGCTCTGAGTTTCTGGAAAAAGACCATGCTGAAAGAGGGAAAAAGTTGGGGCCTGGTCCTTCTGAAAACATCTAGTCCTGTGAAAGGGAACCTCATTCTTTGGACTCTAAGTTCATTCTTTCTAGTTCTAGGTGAAGAGATTATAGCTTTCAAGTTTGGGGAAGTCTTAGGAAGATGGATGCAAGAGAACATCCAGAAATCTTGGCATTCCACAGTATGGGTTTATAATCAACTAAGCAGTGTTTCCAGGAGGAGTCAGAAGAGATCTATGGGTATGGATTCCAAATCCAGTTTAAGCATAGCTGAGATTAAGAACTTAGTCTTGATACTACCTTTGGATGTGACCTCCTGGGGGCTTAGTGCTGAATAGAAACTGGACTATGTTTGAACCTATTTCTTTTCAGAGATCCAGGTAGTATTCTATTGAGGGAAATGTCTGTACCACTTGCTTGTTTTAAAAAGATTTTGTTGTAGGCGTAAAGGCCCAATGACTAGCGTCCATTCAAGAAGTACTTTCTAGCCTATTAATTGGAATCAAAGCTTGTTTATATTAGCCGTGGAACCTCCTCACCAAATACAATTTAGAGACTCTCAGAAACTGCTAGTATTGAAGCTGAAGCATGATTTTTTTTTACCTCAATGCCTGCTGGGAACTATACAAGGAGCCCAGAGGACTCTCAGCCCACCCTCTGCCCTAGTTCTGATCATTAAGATGTCCACGGAGAATAGTTAGCCATTTCCAATCATTCTGCTCTGACAGAATATTAACTAATATTAAACACCCAATAATTTAGTCTTGGTGTGTCTGAGATCCAGACTTTGACATAAGATTCAGTGAATTTCACCTTTCCACCCTAGAAAAAAGATTTTAACTTTAATTCCCACTTTGGTGAAATCTGAAAATAGTAATATTTCACTTTCTGCTTCTCTGAGTGGTAATTGCACTGCATCACTTAACTAATAATACCATTCTCGCTTCTGTACCTCCCAAATACATGATGAGCCCTCAATTCGTGAATAGCTTTGCTACACAAACATAGAACAGAACAAAACCAAACCCAAACAAAAGGATGGGCTGACTATTGCTTGGCTTTTAGAAAAAAAAAAAAATTCCACATTTCATAGATCCACAACATTAACAACAAACTCCAGTTTTGATCTGAGTCATATTTCAGGATTCTTTCACCCTGTTAGATCAAAATATTCTTCCCAACTAGTACATGTGGTTATCTCTGGAAAAGTGCTACAGATGAAAAAAACAAAGCTGTTCAATACTTATTTGTGATGTTTTGGAAAGAGATAAAGAAGGAATGCAAGGTTGTACGTAAGGAACTTTTGTACTGAAACCAGGAAGATGAGTAATTCAAGCAGTCAGTAATCATATACTTTCTCAGAAATTCAACCTTATTTCTTCAAGCCAGCAAAACATTTTTTTAAGCACCTACCATGTGCCAAATACTATGCTTAGCTGGAGATAAAAAAAGACAAGAATGAAGCAATCCCTGCCCTCAAGGGACTTATTCTCAAGGGAGGGGAAAAAGACTATTAATTCTTAAAGAAATTGCTTCAGGTCTGAAAACAAGATAGTCTTTCCACACACCCATGGCCTTGCATATAAAACCACTTCTTGTTCAAAGACAAAACAATTGGTGACAATTTTCCTTATCTCCTCATTAGTTATTGATCTACTCTGCTCTCCCCTTTCCCTAAATTATTTTGCAATTACCCTCTTATCTCTCCTCTCTCTCTCTCTCTCTCTCTCTCTCTCTCTCTCTCTCTCTCTCTCTCTCTCTCTCTCTCTCTCTCTCTCTCTTCTCTCTCTCTCTCTCTCTCTCTCTCTCACTCTCTCTCTCTCACTTTCTCTCTCTCTGTTTCTCTCTGTCTCCTTTCTGTGTGTCTCCTTCCCTCCCTCCCTCCTGTCTCCCTGTCTTTGTCTGTCTCTCTCCCTGTCTCTGTCTCTTTCTCTGATTCTGTTCTTATTTCACTATCTCTGTATGCATATATGTCTGTGTGTTTATATATACATATATTGCATATATGTGTATTATACATGTACAGAAGTTTTGTGAAAGAAAAGTTTACTCTGTTACAAAGATAGCCTCAAATAATTACAAATACATTTCAATGAAATAGTTGCATGTTGCCATGTTTTACCAATGGGAAAAGAATGATTTTGATTATTTAAAAATATATAACTATTATAACCACTGTGTTGTATGACCACTGTCAAATGACTCAATAAGACTGTTGTCTATCAATGAGAAAATACATGATTTCTCACTGATGTAGATAGGCCCATTAGATATAGATCTGAGAACTATAATTACTCTTCTTCAAGAAAAACTGACTAAATAAGAATCAATATAGTAGTTGTCTTTAAATAGCGTTTTTCCCAATTATATATAAAGAACAATTTTTAAGTTTCATTTTTTAATATAAAATTTTGAGTTCTAAATTTTCTCCATTCTTCTCTTCCCCCTTCCCCTAAGATGGTAAGCAACTTGATATAAGTTATATATATATGCAATCATGGAAAACATATATCTATATTAGTCATGTTGTAAAGGAAGAAATAGAACAAAAGGGGGAAAAAAGACACCGAAAATAAAGTGAAAATAGTACATTTCTATCTGAATTCAGACTTTTACCAGTTTTTTTCTCTGGATACAACACAGTAGTTTGGAAGAAAAAAATGATACAAGTTCTAGATTCCCAGAGAAACACATCAGTAAGTTTTCCATATCCCTGGAGCATGGAAATATGATCAACATCACTGATAAAAGCAAACAGATCACAAAGGGAAAAGAAGCAGAAAAATCTAATTCACTCATTGAATCTCCTTGTCCCCTAATAAGACCATGGTAGCTGTCAAGAAAAAAATAAAATGTTTTCTTTCTTTTTCATGTGTTTCATTCACATTCACCATTTCATATCATGGCATTACCAATTAGATCACACCAAATTATCCCATAGGAAAAAAGCAGGATTGCTGTAATGTGCATAATACACTGCAGAAAAAAAGTAACATTAATGTTAAAAAATTAATGATCATCCCAATCTGAAATGCATTGAAAACAACTTGTCTGGTACACAAAAAAAATATAGATTAGGTTCTCGGCTTAGGAGCAAAAGCTAGCTCAGTTCACAAACTTAAACTTCCTACTTTGTCCTCTGCAAGAAAGGTCACTATTCTATCTGATAAAGCTATTATTCTCACTGCTAACAAGCCCCTCAAGAAGTCATTTAGTTTATCCCTCACTTGCAGATGACTGGACCTAAATCATAGGGACCCTGACACTTGGTTGATTGGGAAAGACAGAGTTGAAACTGTTCTGTAACAAGCATGTGACCAGCTGGAGACAGACTTAATTTCAGTAAAAATCCTCAAAATATTTTAGCAATGCAGTGAAAATGAAGTATAAACTCACTGGTATAGAACATTAAATTAATCAACCAATATTTATTGAATTCTTCTGCAATATATTTCATATAATTTCACATATATGTAATATCCTGCATAATGCATCAGTTAATTTTTTTAAATTTACAGTTGTATATAAAATACAATTTTAGCATGTCAAACTTTATATTTTTACCCTATAAATCAACTCATCCAACTATCATTTTTTAAATAATAAAACTAAGACTTAAGGAGGCGAGGTGATTTACCTACACTCACATTAATTGTATCAGAGACAGCTAGGAGGCCTGGTGGATAAATTGCCAGATGTGGAATCAGAAAGGCCTGAGTTCAAATATGACCTCAGACACTTACCAGCTGGCCAAGTCACTTAAGCTTATTTTTCTCAGTTTCTTTATCTGTAAAATAAGCTAAAGAAGGGTGTAGCAAATCACTGCATTATGTTTGCCAAGAAAACCACCAAAAGGGGGGTCACAGAGAGTCAGACAAAACTGATTAAACAATTTTTATCTCCAAATGTTGTTCTTTTTTACTGTATTCCTATAACTATTTATTTCTCAATTTCCTTGCTTTGCTATTTGCAAATAATACTAATTTTGCAGTTAATAATTTTTTATAAAACTACAAAACTTCACTTATTTAGGCTCCACTGATTTGGAGTTGTGATCATTCAAACAGAAGCTGATAGGGAGTTTACTTTTTCAGTATTTATAAAGAATTAGCTAAGAAAATCAAGAGTGTGTAACTAATATACTAATGGAAGAGTTATCAGTCTAACTGACCCAGAAAACCATTTGAAATTATGTAAGAAAAGTGACTAAGCTGTATATATATATTTGATCTCAAAAAGGTAAAAGATAGGAAAAAAAGGCTCTACATGAACAAAATTATTCATGGCAACATTTTCTATAGTAGCAAAGAACCTGAAACAATGAGTAAAGAAATTACAATATATAAACATAATCGAATATTTTTGTAGACTTTGACATGATAAATATTAGGATTTTAGGACATCAGAAAATTTTATACAAACTGGCACAATGTAAAATTAAGAGAACCAGAAAGACAATGTTACATGAAGACTTTAGCAATGTAAGTGAAAAGATCATTAAAAATAAAGTTTGAGTAATTATAAATATTTTGAATTGAGTTGTAAATATTTTGTCTTTATACCACTCCTTAGGACAGAGAGGGAGAGGCAGAGAAAGAGATAGAAGGAGAGAGAGAGAGAGAGAGAGGGTGAGAGAGAGTGAGAGAGAGAGAGAGAGAGAGAGAGAGAGAGAGAGAGAGAGAGAGCGCTCTACGAGGTCAAAATACATTTAAAAATGCTTTACATCCCATCTAACCATCCATGTTGGCCATTTGCTCTGTCATTGTGCTCTTCACAACCATTAGACAACTGGACATAGGTTTGGAACCACCGTCCCTAAGGCAGTGGTATACTGATCAATGAGTCACCAGCTCAAATGGACATGGTGGGGCTAGAATTAGCCAACCTGAGACTATCACTCTTCTCCCCTCTTCTATAGTTTTTAAACTAGAAACCATCAAACTAATACTACTCATGGAAAGGAATGTAACAGTTGCCTATGATTCTATTCATCATTTCTGTGACTTTCCAAAATAAAACATCTTTCTCCATCCACCACCCCTTTCCTTGGGTTGTCTCTTAATCAATGCTTTTCATTCATTCATTTATATTATGCTGGGTTTTTTTGCTCAATTGTTTTTCTTTCTAATAAGGCCCAGCGTTATGGAATATCCAGAAATGACTATGATGTAAGAACAAAAGGAATCAATACAAATTTCTTTAAAAAAAGAAAAGAAAGAAAGAAAATTAAGAGTATATGTAACATTTGTAGGATGTCCTAAAATATATAGAGCAAAATAGTAAACTCAAGCACTTTATAAGAACTTGTTTGCATAAAATCAAAATGCTTGTTGTAAGTCATCTTAGATATTAATTATTCAGGCTCTAAGTCCTTACTGGCCAAAACTTTGTTAGTTTAAATCTAGCTACCATATAGACTAGAACTGGGGGGAAAAAAATCACCATTTTTCTTTAGAAAAATTCTACTTAAAATTATTACTGCAAACTAGCCTTTTCCTTGGTTAGTCTTAGTCAGCATAGTTTTATTATAAATAAGGTAATGTAAATTCCAGTAAGACTTTTGAGGCTATATAAGATATTTGATACATGTCATTCCAATAACATTTCCCCATCTGTCATGTATTCAGCTGTCATTAAAGCTTTCTCCTTTCAAATTCTTTTAATTAAATTCTTTTAATCAGGATCTTAAAAATGAACATATGTGGTTGCTTCATATATTGCCTTTTAACTTATCTTACTTTAGCTTTAAAGCAAAATTTATGCCATATATTATGATTTAAATGAAGTTAGGAAAATTCATTCTTAATATATACATACATATATATTTACATATATGTATATATAATGCAATAAGAATCATAGAATCAAATGCTGAATGGGTTCTTCAGAAGGATTCATACTGAACCTTAATAAATTACTCTCTATGGAAGAATACATCTTACTATTAACTGTGGATAAAGAAAGAAATTCTACAAGATCATTCTATAGGTTCATTGCAAATCATAAGAACAGATTCTTAACTGGGACAGGAATTTGTTTGTTTGGTTGGGTTTTTTTGCATTTACATGCATAAGGACATTTATGTATAGAAACTAACCATCTTTTAGAGAATACTACTACACTATCTCATGGCTAGGGTTGGGCATATTCTCTAGGATGTTATGTTATGGAAAGACCAATTGATTTAGCCCCCTGGCTTCCCATCTCAGTTCTTCCATTTACTACTTTTGTGATCTTGGACAAGTTTTTGAACAAGTCTTTAATAAGTTGGACTCTCTAATTTATAAAATGGGAATGGGTTAGGCTTTGAACCAGGCAGATCCTCTTTTAGTTTTGGAGCTATGAAATCTTAAGTTTAACTGGAATAATTCAAATAAGTAGTAGCCTGGCTATAAACTAGAGCTTTACCATCACTTATTTCTGTAATTGTGATAGAGTAATATAAATTATGTCTTAAGACTAACACAGACACTCATGAACAACCCGATTCATCATAAAAATAATATAAGGGGACAAGATTCAAAATTAAATAAGGCAAGTGCCATAATCACATTATATCTTCTAACTTTGTCCAGTGTCTTCTCTGCCCTAACCAAACATTTTCTCACCACTGATTATAGGCAGCTTAAATCAGAAATGCATCTCCCATTATCTGGGCTTCATTCACTGTCCCAGCAGAACTGCTGTCACAATCAGCTGTTACTTGATTCTACTGTTTTCTCTAGGCCTAATGGGGATGGGGGTGGGGTGAAATGGGGAGAGGGACATCCCAGGTGAATCTTCTATACACAGTGGAAGACACCACCTGCTCCCTTCTGCCTCTGGGTCTGCCTGTATTTTCTCCCCATTATTCTGGTAGATAGAAAGTAAGCTATAACCAGTAACAGAAATTAACATGTCAATTGACATTTTAAAATCATAATTTAAAATTAGTTTCAACAATTTTTGTTAAGCACCAATTTATATTTCATATACACAAATCAGTGAGCCAAGGAATCCTGACTTATGCCAGGCTATAACAGAGATTTATATGGAGATAGATAAAATGTATGATGTCCCCAAAGGAGATAGTGATTTCTGCCTATCTGAGAAAAAGAGGTTGTCCAAAACTAGGCAATCACTCTTTTGGTCTCCTGTGTTCAAAAGAGCTATTGGATTAAAATAATATCTATACTATATCAAATATATCAGATATTTGCATTCTAAAAAAAGGATGCTCTTTTGGGATTTAAAAGTCCATTTATTTGGTTGTTAAGAATGGGAAATTGTCATATCCCAGAGCAGAAAGGCTAATAGTTTAATCTTAGCCAGATAATATCCTCTCCCACCAAATATTCATTACACAAAAGATAATCATGACCAGTAAACAAACATATTTGTCAAAACTCACAGCACCACCAAATGTCTTAGAGACTAGTTTAGGAGATAAGGCTACTCAGGAGTAAAAATCCTCTCCAACTTGAGAGTGAGATGAAATATCAGCTGAACCAAGTACAGAATTATTTCACCCAAGAAATAGATACTTAACAGTCCCTGGGGTACAGGCTGTAGGAATGAAGCAACACGTTGTATGTTGGCTCTTTCCCACACACTTATGACTCTGGGGGCCTCCTGTTGATCATTCAAAAGTCCAATCCTCACCTTGTTTCTTTCTTCTGCCTATCTTTTTCTGTCTCTCTCAGAAGTATCTCAGCCAAACTGGAGTCATATCTCCCTCCACTGAAACTGAGTTTCATTCAGCATCACAAAGTTGTCTTCAAGGATCCACCCAAACCCACCTTAACAAGCTGGAGGTACAGACATATGATGTAACATTTAGAGAAAGTAATTCTAACCTAGATTGCCTGTTATAGTTACAGTTAAGATTCGGATTTCCTGCTTGTGCTATTATTTTTGTTTTTCCATATGGTGTTCTCTTTCTACATTTCTTATTTTTCACTTAATGATCTTAACTTAGGCTCTTTTAATGTAATTGTAGCCTCATGGAATTATAACTTTCATATGTAAAAAATATTGTTATCTCTTGTTTTTACATTGTCTTAATTTTTTGATATACCCTTCCTCTTCTTTACCCCAAAAGCCATCTTTTGTCTTTAAAAATAAATAAACAAACAAACAAAATGAAGTAGCTCACCCAAACTAGTCAATTTATCATTTGAAACTAATAACATAGGTCATTTATACAATGATAATTCTTTACCTCAGCAAGAAAGAGACAAATGTGCTTTGCTAGTTTTCCAGTTAGGCAGATGGCTCTGGACTCATTTTGTTATTGTTATTTAGTTATTTCAGTTGCATCTGACTCTTCATGACACCATTTAGGGTCAAAGATACTGAAGTGGTTTGCCATTTCCTTCTCTAGCTCATTTTATAGATAAGGAAACTAAGGAAAACTGGTTAAGTGACTTGCCCAGGATCACATAGCTAGTAAGTAGCTGAGACTGGATTTCAACTCAGAAAGATAAGATCTTCCTAATTCCAGGCTCAGTGGTCTATCAGTGCTACCTAATATTTTTAACTTTAGTCCCTGAGGCCTGAGAATATTACCATACACCTAGACTGAAGCAGAGGCTGAGGACCTAGAGCCTCTTACAATTACTTGCAATTCAATTTTAGTAGATCTTTCAAGTTTGTTCTGCCTTCCTTTACAAAAACAGGTTGAGTTGTTTGCTGTCATTTCTACTATGCTCATGATATCTCAGAGTAGTGTTCTGTAAGAAGAGTTGTTTGAATACTCAGGGCTGGACTTTGATTTGATTCTGGTAATCACATCCTACCAGATAATCAGCGAGACTAGGACAGCATTGATGCAATTTTTCATGAACCTGCATGTGACTAGTAATTAGTATTGGAATTCATGAAGAAAAGGCACAAATAGCTAAACATTTTAATCATATAAACATATTAGAGGGGCCAAACAGACTTGGGTAAAGTGAAGAAGATTATGAAGTAGCAAGAAACATTGAATAAACACAGTCACTAGGAATACTACATTAATTTAAGTAAATGGAATAAAAGAGTCTAAATTATGAGTGAAATTTCCTCATAAATAAAATCTCTAAGAACAAAAGGAAGGAACAATGATGTGACATTAGGACTTTGAATTGGGAGTCAGAAATGTGTGTTCTGTATGTATTACTGTCCATGACTCTCTCCATGGATCAGGACTTGATTTATCCTTAGAGTTACTTCTAACACTATAATTTTTATAATCCAAGAATATGGGCCACTCACTGTCCCATTCCATCCAATTAAAGGGAAAAGAGCATCAGATTTGAAGTCAGGAATTCTGGCTCTGTTGCTTACTTCTACAACCTTGGCCATTTTAATTTATCTTCTTTCATACATTTTATCTGTCTTTCATTTATCTTCATGTTTCATTTATCTGTCTCAATTATTATAATTATAATTATTATTAAAATACAGAATTTAGTTTAAACAATTTCCCTTTCCATTTACATTGTTGTTTTTATGCATATTGTTTTCCCCATTATGTTTACTTCACTTTACATCATTTATCTAAGTCTTCTGTGTATTCTTGATAGAAATAATGTCTTATAACCCAGTAAGATTCATGTCCCATTATTTGTTTAGCCATTCCCCAATGGGAATATTCTTTGTTTTCAATTCTTTGCTGATATAAGTATTTTGATGTATATGGGACCCTATTGTGACCTGTTTTCTAGAGCCCCCAAATTGGGGTGATAAAACATATTGTGCTTTCTAGCTCCCCCATGCCAGGGTGATTAAAATATACCATGCTAGTGGAGAAGTGATAAGGAGAGAGTCCTGAGGATGGTGAAAAAATGGAGTCTGTTATTTCAAGGACTTTCCCCTTTTTATACTCTCATACCCTTATGTAACAAAAACACTAGGCATGTGCCCAATATATAGTGTACATGTGGGACCACATAAATAACTTGTTATTGTATGTAGTTTGCCATCAGGTATTACTCTGCTTCAATCACAGCACAGGTTGTCACCACCCCTTGACTTCTCAAGAAGGCCGAGAGCCCTTACTGGAGATGGGAAGCCAAATCAGACATTATTAGCAGGTTCCTTCTGTACTGAAAGGTCTTATACTTCACCCAGAGTTTTTCCACTGTCTTTGACCCTCTACAGGACCCTTCTTTCTCTCTCCAGTAGGCCTAGGAAATTATTAGAGACAAGAAATCTATTATAAACTAGTCCGGAACAGGACCTCAAGAAATTACCAGATTGATTTATATTCTTATTTAGGAGTTTTTTTAAGAGTGGAAAGACTACACTATGCTATTTACTATACTTCTCGGGTTTCCTAAAGTTTTAATGATCCAGGAAGCAAATATGGTATTGAAATATCCATATAACACAAGTGGGCTGTTTTTCATAATAAAAACCGATGTTCACAATTAAAATAGTGGATAAACTATCCCAAATATTGGCAGGAATAAGTTGTTTTAAAAAAATGGTTGCAAGGATCTATTACTTTATATAGCTCAAATTACTAGTTGACTTAGATCAAAATGGATTGAAAAAATATAAAGCAGTTTCCAAAGGTTAAATGTGATTATTCAAATAACTCTAATAAGTTTTTTTGATAATACTCACCAGCTAGTGATACAACCTTGGGCAAGTTACTTAACCCTGTTTGCCTTAGTTTTCTCATCTGTAAAATGAGCTGGAAAAGGAAATGGCAAATTACACCAGGATCTTTGCCAAGAAAACCCCAAATGACATCTTGAAGAGTCAGATATAACTTAACAACAACTAAACAACAACAATCCCTCCTTAACATGAGTTTTAATTACAGCAATTGAAATTGAGGGATAGACTTGAATGTACAGAGGGAGTTTATCTCTTGGGGGCAGGAAGAGATAGCAAACACAAATAGAAGAGAAAAGTATACTAACTCTGTGCTTCCATTCCATGACACTGTTAGCTCTGTGTCCCTCCAAGTATTTGTAGCATTTCCCAATTAAGGGAATGCAAATAGAATTGTATCCTACTAAGGTGAGAGAGATGTTTGATAGGCATGAATAATGTAATATTATAGTCTCAGAAAAATTAAATGGAAGCATGACCCACAAAACCTTTCAAAAGAAGGTTCACAAAAGACTTTCTAAAATAGATTTTTGACTGGAAAAAAGGTAGGGGATTCCTATAGTAAGAGAAAGAGGTAACAAATAGACATCCCTTATTCTGAGATTCTTATGAAATATATAGGGAACTAGAATAAGGGTCCTAGAATGTTGAGAGGATATCACCTGTGTAGGATTTAGATGAAAAGTTTCATGAGATGGACAAGAATGGATGGATTCCAATTAAAATCACTGGAGGGGGTGCCCAAATTAGTGAAATCACAATCATCACCAATATATGCAAATCCACAAACTTACTTTTTATTTCTTCCTGAATTCTTAACCTATTTGCCCTTGGCAAACTATTTGTCTCTCATAGATGCCCTTGGCAGGCAGTCTGATGAAGCCTATGAACCCCTTTTCTAATAATGTTTTTTAAATGCATAAAATAAAATACAGAGGATTAAAAATGAATCATCAGTAAGTATTTATTAAGTACCTACTTTATACCAGGCACTATGCTAATTATGATGAAATAGTTATCAAAATATTTTTAAATAAGTTCACATATCCCAGAATAACAACTTTTGCTTTAGGTCATTAATAAAGCTGTCAGAAATGATGGTTTAATGGCAATCCCAGTAGCTTAAAGCACCATTAAAAAACTCTTTGTATTCATATATCTTCTTTGTTCAAATTTTTGAAAGTTATTATTTTTTAAAAAGTATATGTGTCAAGATGGAAGGGTGAGATTAAATAATTTATCTATGATCACAGAGGTAGTATCACAGGAAGAATCAAATTCAGGTCTTTCTTGACTCAAGTTCAAGTAATTATTTCACTATGCTGCTTCCATTTCTTAAAATTGCTTCATTTATCTCATCTTAGTCCCTAAAGATGCTATTTATTTCCTTCCCTCCCTCATACCACTATTTACGTGAAGCAATACCAGTCAGAGGACTGAGGACAGCTGGTTAAACTTGGTTCACATTCTACTTGGCAATATGCTCTTCAGTAATAACAACAATAATAGCAGCTAACATTTATATGATGAATTAAAGTAACGAAGCCCTCTATATATTTTATTTAATTTAATTCTCACAACAAACCCCATTTGCCTCAGTCTCCTCATCTGTAAAATGAACTGGAGAAGAAAATGGCAAATTATTCCAGTATCTTTGCCAAGAACTCCCCAAACAGAGTCATGAAAAATAAGACACAATTGAAAAACAACTGAACAATAACAATAAGGTGCTATTTAATAATGGCACCATATTATGCAAATGAAGAAACTGAGACAGATTGAGGTTAGGTGACTTGTCCAGAGTTCACACAGCTAATATCTGAAACAGAATTTGAATTCAGATCTTCCTGAATACAAGTTTAGTATTCAATCCAAACTGCTAATAATTTACCTGATAAATTAGTAACTTTCCCCCTCAATTTTCTCATTTCCATATTTTGACTTGTTCTAGGATCATAATATTTATATAATATCTCCCTGAGATTTGGTAAGGACACAAAAATTAATGTTTTCAAAGTATTTTGCCACTCTGGCTTGATCCATTAAACTGTATAGTTTTTCTAGGTCATAATTATGTGTGCATATATGTGTGCACCTTTTTGCTTTCCCTTTAATTGTGTGGATTTTAATCATTCTGCAGCTCTGAGTAATTTCAGTCATGAGTTCCTATTTGACCATCCTGAAAAGTATCCTTAAAATCCTTCCCAGGTGACTAGAAGTATAACTGATGTGACTGTACACCTGAGAGAGTGGTATTCATCAAGTATTAAAGAGTTATTTTATGAAAAGACCTTCCCAATAATTTTTCAATAGGGCAATTATAGTCAAGGCCAAAAACCACCATGGACTTGCCAATTCTATTGTTGTGAAGGGTCACTGAACTATTATGGTCACCAAATATAGTGACTCAGGTAAATTTCCACTCAGCTAAATTTTCCCACACTTACAAGAAAACAATGTCATTTCTCATGATAGACAAACATAAAGATTTCAGAGGGAATAGCCTATCAAGTTACAATGCCTATGAGCCAGCTGTTTCTTCACTGTATCATATTCTTCCCCAAATACAGCCGCAGGCTCTTTTGGAATCCTTGGAGTAAAGCTCCTGGATAAAGCTGAAGCACATTATGTACATGAAGTTCTTAGACACCTTATTGCTACACCTGAAAAGGCAATTGATTTAGTTTGCTAAAACCTGTACTTATGTATCCTACATTTGAATTGCCAGGATATAGAATTAATTTTGTATCAAATACAGAATATTGTTCATTTTGTATCAAGTATAAAATATTATAGCATATATCTACTAACTGGCATGAGGGTTAAGGAATAAATTTGAAAAATCCAAATCCTTATATGTGAGATTTTATCTTAATAAGACGATAAAACTTGGAATAGGAAGGGACCTCAGAGGTCTACCACTGCTCATTTCACAAATGAGAAAAAGGAAGCCCATAGAGGAAAAATGAACTAGACCGGGTTACATAGAAAGTAAACCTCAGAGGAAGGATTTAACCTCAGCCCCATGATCCTAGATCCAGTGGGGTTTTTGCTGTAAATGTAAGGGACATGTCTGCTATTTTCAGATAATTTGCCATAAGGTAACTTCAAGAGCAGAGATAACCTCAGGTATATGCTACTGCACTATAAATTGATATTCTTCTAACCAAGAAGAATGACACATGACTGCCTCATCAAACAGCCATACCTCTAAGCTCTCAGATGGGTAATTTTTACTTTTATTAAATTAACTTATTTATTTTAAATTAAGACCTTGATATCCTAATCTAGGGATCAAATCAAAATTCCTAGAAGAGTTCCTAACTGAACCAGAATGATTCAGCAGCAGATTTTGGCCTTTTTTTTCTATCTTTTCTTGTCATCCACTGATCTGGATTTGATCCTATTGAAAATGGCCAAAGGTTGGAAATTTTCCTGGTTGGTGGTACCCTCTTTGTTGGGGAAGAAAGAAAAAGGCTAAGAAAAAAGGGAGTGGGAATAGTTATTAACATGCACACTCATAGCCATTCTGCCCTTTCCTGTAAGGGCTTTCAGCAGATCACTTTGGCATTTGTTTAAAGACTTTGATAATGATAGCCTATTGGGTTGCATGGTAGTTTTTCAATACCTTCATTTTTTTTTTTAATTACTTGTAACTGGAAGGTAGTGTTCCTTTAAGGCATCACCCCTTCACATGGAGCAGTTTATTACTGAGTTAAGAGCTTTGCTCAGGGTCCTTTAATAAATGACTAGGGGTCCTGAAGTAGTGGTTGTTTTTTTTTAATGTGTTAAATTGCAGCATACTAGAAAGATATGAATAACATAACTATTTTATGATTATAAGATAAATGTAATTTATCTGATAGTAGGCAGAAATGAGAATTTGGTTACTAACCATTATGAGCTAAAGTGGTATTATTTGCAGAGAAAATTCAGAACCTAAACTCAGAAAAAGATGAGATATAAAACGACAAATTTTAGAACTTAGGTAAGCTTAAAGATGAAAGTGATGAATATTACAATTGTTGTTAATGAGTAAGTCCCAACTGAACTTAGGAATAGCTAGGAAGCAGAGAATCAGAGAAGTCACCTAGTTTGGCTGAGACATTATCCCCTGTATGGTGTTAGTCAAGCATAGCATGTTGCTGTACTAAGCATCAACCAGTTTACTAGTGAAGACGCTTTTCAACATAGATGTTATGTTTGTCAAGGAATTTTTATAATGTTCCTGAGACAGAAAGAGGACACTAAAGTTTATAGTTCCATTATTGTTCTATAAATGATGAACAGACTGATTTCAGAAACGCCTAGAAAGACTTACATGAACTGATGCTAAGTGAAATGAGTAGAGGCAAGAGAACATTGTACACAGTAACAAGATTATGTGATGATGAACTACGATAGATGTGGTTCTTTTTTCAATAATGAAAATGAGGTGATTCAAAGCAATTCCAGTAGACTTGTGATGAAAAGTGCCATCCATTTCCAGAGAGAGAACTATAGAGACTGAATGTGGATCAAAGTATAGCATTTTCATTTTCTTTTTTAGTTGCTATTGTTTGCTTGTTTTATTTTCTTATTTTTTTTGCCCCTTTTGATCTGATTTTTCTTGCACAGAATAACAAATATAGAAAATATGTATAGAAGAATTATACATACCTAACTATATCAGATAGGTGAGGTGAGGAACAAGGGAAAGAGGAAGAAAAACTTGGAATACAAGGTTTTGCAAAGATGAATGTTGAATACTGTCTTTGTATGCATTTAAAAAAATAAAATACTGTTTAAAAATATAAAATTGACAGTTTCAGATCTGTGTGTTGCACTAAGAATATAACTCACTCATGACTTTTTTTTCTCTCATGTTATTTCCTTGCTAGGTATATATGTGTCCCATCCAACCCTTGTCCCTGATCCTGAGTGACTTGGTGAAAAAATATTACTCAGATTTATTTGTAAATTGTGATAACATTTTTTTAATTTTTGCATTTGATTTGCCATTGTAGCATAATTATTATTTCTTTTGCCTTATTGCCCCACTGTTAAGTAATCTGTGATGTGTAAGATCTGAAAAAATCATTATTGGAGATCCTGGTTTTGTGCAATTGGAAACATTTCAGTTGGGGCTCAAGGAAAAGTATCATTGATGAGGGGTCTGTATTGTCCTACAATATTTTATCTCTAGAATACTGAGGATTTGAGTGTAACCAAGTGGTGATGGTTTTTTTCTTGGAATCTAAATATGATAGTAGTATGAGAACAGGTTCTAGTAAGCAAAATAACCTGGAGAATGAGTAAGTGTTCATATGTTTTGTATGTAAGGTGTGAGTTACAATAAAGTGGATGTCTACCCCTTATATCAGTTACATAATATTGATTAATTCATGTATTTTATTCTAGTGTGTGGATAATGAACTTGAATCTCTTGAAAAGCTTTATTTATTAAACTATTTTGGTCATCTAGCAATCAGCTACTGGCAGTCATTCATCTCTTATAAAACTATTTTAAGTTTTAAAAATATGCAAAAATTTGTGATCTCAGCCAAAGGAAAAGGAAATCATTTTAATTCTATGCAAATGATTTCATTTAGATGACAAAAATTAAATAGCTGAATTCAGATTAAATGCAAGCATTTCCCAACCTTAATAGCTATTTTCTCTTTTAAAATTAGAGCTTATATGTCTGAGAGCCAAAATGGTGGAATAAACAATTAATTGTCATAACTTTCCCATATTCACCTATAGACAACCATAAAATAGGGGGCCCAAACAAATCCTGGAATGGCAGAACCAGCAGAAAGATGGGATGCAAAATCTTTTAGTCCCCAAATCTAGAAAATTGACAGGAAAGATCTGTCTCACTTGTTAAAAAGGATCACAGCTTAGGAAGGAATTGTTCCAGTGAGAACAACAAGCCCTATCGTCAGCAAACCACTGGTATATCCTTAGCTACAGTTCTCCTATCAACACTAAGACCCTGATATGTCTCAGCATAGCCAAGGAAGGGTAGACTCTATCTAGGAGAATCCTTGTGTGCTTCAGCATAACCCTGGGCAAGTAGGCACCTATCATTGGCCGGAATCCGTGTGTTTCAGGGTATTCCCAGGCAAACAGGTAGATTCCAGGACTACAAATGCGTAAGCAAACAGCCTGCCATAAATGTAGGGCTATGGGCTTCAGCATAGCCCTGGCAAACAGGCAGCTACCAACATCCAGACCACAAGGTGGATTAGGGTATCTCCAGGGAAACAGAGAATCCCACTAGCCTCAGTACTTGATATACCAACATTAGGACTCCAGCTCAGCACTAGGTAAGCTACCAGACCCCTACATCTGCCAGAGGCACCAGTCTCCTCTGCCTGACCCACTTAGTGTAATACCAGACACAGGGTTCCTTCATAGGCCTAAGGGCAGTATCAATGCAGTACCAGGTAAATAGCCAGGGGTTGCAGTCAATGGCACAACAAGCCTGAGACACTACTCCTTCCAATCTGGGAGCAAATATCAAATTTAAAAAAAGGAAAAAAGGCCAAAAAAGATGAGCAAAAACAACAACAACAACAAATCTGAGCATAGAAAGTTAGTATGGTGACAGGGAAGATCAAGATGCAATATTAGAAGAAACAACAATGTCAAAACACCTATAGATAAAACAATCACAAAAGGATCACATAGGACTTAGCAGCTGCAACATTTAAAGACTGGAGGTCACGGAACATGATGTTCCAGAAGGCAAAAGAGATAGGATTACAACTAAGAATCACTTTCCAGCAAATTTAAGCATAATACATCAAGTGAAAAAATGATCATTCAATGAAATAGGAAGATTTCAAGCTTTCATAATGAGAAAACCAGAATTAAAGCAAAAAATTTATTCTCTAATATCAAGATCCAAGAGAAGCATAAACATGTAAAAAGGGTAAAAAGAGGAAAAGGAAACATAAGGAAACATGGAAAGATGATACTTGTAATTCTTAAAAATTGTATCACTAATAGTACAGCTAGAAGAAATATATAGAGTAGATTAAGATATAAGTGAATTTGAGGAGGTAGCATAAAGATAACTAAGGAATGAGAAAAAGGAGAACACTGGTGCAAAAGGAAGAGAGTAGAATGGGGTAAATTATTTCACATGAAGAAATATGAAAAATCTATTACAGTAGAACAGAAGAACAGATGGGAAGGTAGATCATAAGCATTGCTTGAGCCTTACTTGCAATATTGGCTCAAGGAGAGAATAATATAGTTGAATGTAGAATCTATCTAACCCAACAGGAAAATAGAAGGGGAAAAAAATAAGTAAAGGTGGAGGGGGATGAAGGCATGGCTGACAGAAGGGAGAGCAGATCGAAGGAATAGACAGAAGCAAAAGACTGGTGAGGAGGGAAATGGTGAAAGTAGAGAAGACAAATAGATATCAAACTATGTTATAAAGCAATAATCAAAAGTATCTGATATTGAGTGAAAAATAGAGTGTAGACAAGTAGACATTCAAGGGTATGGGATTACAAGGGTATGGGATTCTGCTGAGAGGGAGTACTGAGGCTACCTCGACCTTTGATGCACAATAAGTTTTCTGCCACGTTGCAGAAACACCCTTGTTGAGTAAGGAGCATTGATTTGTGATTGTGGGAATAGGTGTAAGCTGAGGGTCACAGCCAGTGGCTACGTGAACAGGGATGGCTGAATAGGGCCTCTTGCCTGTGAGGGAGCTGCTGAATTGCTGGTTTGTCTCTCCTCCCATTGGTAGATTCCATGCATACACAATGCCCAGGAGCTGCTTCTCTGAATGGGATTGGGGATTGTCTACTGTTCACATTCTGATCATGCTTTCAAAAATGTCTATCAACAAGGCTGTACAGCATAATAAACTGGATCTCTTTTCACACCCTATGAGTCTCCTGCCTCATTCATCTCACCTCTGAGATCAAAGGGCTCATATGCCATGAGCTCTTAAAAGACCTCCACAACAGTACACAAGACACAGTGGTAAATGACCATGTTGGATAAACCTAAAGACCTGAGCCTTTGGGGTAAGAACTTGCTATTTGACAAAAACTGCTGGGAAAACTGAAAAAGAGTAAGACAAAAACTAGGTATAGACCAATATCTCATACTATATAGCAAGATAAGGTTCAAAGAGGTACATGCTTTAGACATAAAATGTGATACCATAAGCAAATTAGAAGAGCACAGAACAGCCTGCCTGTCAGATCTATAGAGAAGGGAAGAATTCATAACCAAACAATTTCAGAAATGAAGCATTACAAAATGTAAAATAAATATTTTGATTACATTAAAATAAAAAGCTTTTGTGCAGACAAAACTAATGCAATCAAGATTTAAAAGGAAAATAGAAAGCTGGGAAAAAATCTTTACTGCAAGTGTCTCTTATAAATGCTTCATTTCTCAAATATATAGAGAACGGAGTCAAATTTTTAAGAATACAAACTTTCATTCCTCAATTGATATGAACAGGAAGTCTTTGGCTGAAGAAAGCAAAACTATTAACATATGAAGAAATGCTCTAAATAATTTTTGGTTGGAGAAATGCAAACTAAAACAATTCTGCATACCTACCTATCAGATTGGCTAATGTGACAAAAAAAGAAAATGATGAATACTGGAGAAGATGTGGGGAAATTGGAACATTAATGCATTGTTGGCAAATTTGTGAACTGATCCAATTATTCTGGAGAGCAATTTGGAACCATGCAACCAAACTATGCATACTCTTTGTTCCAGCAATATCATTACTAGGTTTGTTTCCCAAAAAGACAATTAAATATTGAAAGGACACATGTACAAAAATAGTATAACAACTCTTTTCATGATGGCAAAATATTGGAAATTGAAGGATATTAATCAGTTGGGGAATGGCTGAACAAATTGTATATAAATGTAATGGAATATTATTGTTCAATAAAAAATAAAAAAGAGGCAGATTTCAGAAAAACCTTGAAAGATTTGTATGAACTGATGCAAAGTGAAAAGAACAGAACCAAGAAAACATTGTATATAGTATGGGCAACATTATGTGATGATCAAGTATGAATGACTCAGCTCTTAATAACACAATGATTCAAGACAAGTACAAAGTTGACTCAGGAAGGAAAATGATATCCACATCCAGGTAAAGAACTGATAGACTTTGAATGAAATGGAAGCATATTATTTTCACTTACTTTATTGTTTTATATGCTTTCCCATTTTATTTATAATTAATATGAAACTATGCTTAAAATGATAGTACATATATAACCTATATCAATTTGCCTACTATTCTAAGAAGAGGAAAGGAGAGGGAGGGATGAAGAAAAATATGGAACTCAAATCTTGTAAAAATAAATTCTAAAAATTGTCTTGACATGTAATTGGTAAACAATTAAAATATTAAAAATAAAATTGGAGCATACTATTCTATGGAGAAAAATTTTACACAGATGTATACACAACTGCATATATAAATTTAGTTAGTTAGTTAATTAGTTGGGAGGGTACTCCCAGTCTGGTTCTTACACCAATACAATTGGTGGTAAGTTTGACAACTCAATAATAACTTAAAGTTTTATTTTCCTGGGGCACAGGGATCCTAAGTAATGGTGACTCAGCTAATATTGGTCAATAGCAAGACTTGAATCTTCCTGAATCAAAGATTCTTTTCCCTCTATCTCTTGCTACTTCCCAACTATTGCAGAGACTGGCATAAAATGTTAATTCCTGTATTTATTGTCATACTTTCTCTGCTCTATGCCCTAATTCTTTCAGTTTTCTATAATGGATAGGATATTTCATTAATCCTCTGGAATCATGAATGGTAATTGTATTGATCACAAATAGATTAATACTGAAAAATCATTGGATCAAAGAACAAATATTAGAAATAATGGATAACTTCATTAAACATAATGATGAAGTAATATTCCAAAATTTGTGGGATATAGTCAAAGTAGTCTTTGGGGAAAATTTATAACTCTAACCATTTTTATTAACCAAAAGGGATCATCAATGGATTGTGAATCCAACTAAGAGTATTGAAAAACCACTAAATTATAAAACTTCTATTAAATTCCAAAACTGAAATTCTAAAAATAAATAAAAAACAATAAAATTTAAAACAAGATATGTATGATATTCAAATCACAAAATATTATCTAATTTAATTTTTTAAAGAAAAAGAACAACCAAATTACCAGTATCAAAAATTCACAATAAATATAAAAAGAGTGTTATTAAAAACCATTTTAACCAACTATGTATAAAGAAAACCAATAAATATTTCCAAATATAAAATAAGTAAATTTGTAAAAATATAAAACACTCAAATTAACAAAATAAGAAATAGGAAATTTAAATAACCTAATTTTCAGAGAAAGAAATTAAATAAGTCACACATGAACATTCAAAGAAAAAATTTCAGGAACAGATAAATTCTCAACTGTCTCTTAAGTATTCAAATATCAATTCCAATGTTACACCAAGGTCATCCACTGCATTCTGGGCCATCACTAGTCTTCTTAACTTTTGTCTTGCCACTGGACTTTAATGACTCTGGAAGAAAGACTGAGGCCAATGACTTTGTGCAACTCTGCCTTACTCAAATCCAATTAATTCTCAAGTCACAAGACCATTTAACCCTTTTTAACTACCTCCTGTGGTAATAGGCAAATGATGTAGCAGAAGATGCAGATACAATAGGAGCAGTCATCACAACCCTGTGCATAGGTATCTCACAGGGTTGTCCTCTTAGTGGACTGAAATAGCACTGGATTTTAGCAGTCCCCTGAATGTCTGAGCAGTCTTGTTAAAGGGCTACACTGCTTACCTTCTGGAATGAGGAAAAGGCTAGAAAAGTTACCTTAAAAATCATCTGTTTTACCCAATCTTGTCTTGCTTACCTGGCAGGTGAGGATCCCATCCTGTGGTCAAAATACCAAAAAAGTAAAAAAAACTTTTGTGATGATGCCATTCATAATCAGTACCTGGAATGCACACAAATTTAAGAACAATATGAAAATCTGAAAGATAAAGGTTCTTGTTGTGAGAAAACTCAGCAGGTGTCCCATCCACAAAGCAGCTTTGAATGAAACAAGGCTGGCAAATGAAGTCAAAGCTAGATACATGTTTTTCTGGAGTGGTATAGTGAAGGGGAGTGTTGTGAAACTTGTGTAGATTTTGCAATTAAAACTAACCTAGTTGGGACAGCTAGGTGGCACAGTGGATAAAACACCAGCCCTGAAGTCAGGAGGACCTGAGTTCATATTTTCCTAGCTGTGTGACCCTGGGCAAATCACTTAACCCTAATTGCCTCAGGGAAGAAAAAACCTAGTTAATAGGTTTGTGTGCCTCCCAAAAGGAGTGTGTGACAGACTCATGGTAATGCCATTGCCATTTGCAGGAACATGCTATGCCACCATTATCCAAGTGTATGATTCCACCATGATGAACCCTGATGAGGTCAAAGAAAAGTTTTATGAAAATCTGGAGACCCTGATAATTAATGTGCCAAAAGAGGACATCCTTATAATTTTGAGTAACTTTAACACTAGAGTAGGCACAGTTGATCAGAAATGGCAGAAAGTCCTTGGCAGGAATGGAATCAGAAATGGCAAAAGCAATGATGACTTGTTTCTGAAGACTTGTGCATTTCATGACCTTCTCATCACCAACATTGTCTTTAATTTTCCAAAATGCAATAAAACTTTATGTATGTATTCTCGTACCAAACAATGGCATTTAATAGAATATGCCATTGTAAGGAGAAAAAGATAGGATGCAAGAGTGATGAAGATAATATGTGGTGCATCATGTTCGACTGATATAACCTTGGTTATTTTCCAAGCTAAACATTCACATTCAACAAAAGTGGCAATCCCAAGGTAAAATGACTCCCAGAAGACTTAATGTCAACAGATTACAGTGCTTCTCTTGAGTGTGAACAGTTTGTTCCTAACTTGAAGGGAAAACTAAACCAATACACAATGTGCAACAGTTTAACAGAAAAGAAATAGGTAGCTTTCAGAGATTTGGTACACTGCATCACATTTTCTCATCTGGGACAGAACACTTATAAACATCAAGATTGGTTTGATGAAAATAATGGGGAAATTCAGAAGCTACTAAACAAAAAAATGAGAATTCCATAGGGTTTACCATCTCTTAGAAGGCAGGATCAAAAGTAAAGTGCAAGTGATTCTTAGATCAGTAAGAATGCAGATGAAATTCAGTTTTACACTGATGGTAACAATGAGCACTATCATCTGATGCCCTGAAAGCTATTTACCTTGGATTCACAGTTGGATACAATGTACCTTGACCCCAGCATAGTGATGTCATTTTGGTCCTCTTTGAGAATGAAGGACAACAACCAACCAACAGATAAACATGATTTTTCACCACCAAGTTAATTCCTCCCCATCTAGAGGTATGTTGAATATTCAGCAACAGACTTCCCCCTCCTCGAAATATGTATCTATGTGTATATATACATACATACATACATATATATATGTATGTATGTATGTACATATATATGTATAACCAAGATACATTTTAAAGTTTACTTATTAAATTAAATTAAATTAAAGTTTACATTATTAAAATGTCTGCCCATCACTTTCCTTTTTTCCCCCTGAGGCAATTGGGGTTAAGTGACTTGCCCAGGGTCACACATCTAGGAAGTGTTAAAAGTGTCTGAGATCACATTTGAACTCAGGTTATCCTGACTTCAGAGCTGACACTCTATTTATAGTATCACCTAGCTGCCTCACCCCATTGATTTCTCATGCATAGATACTACACAAAATGAATTAAGGTCTGATTTGGTGGCATTTACTTATTTCCCAGGTAAACTGAATCAACTCTCAAGAGCTAATACCAGCTGACTCCAGAACATCTGTCATCATCCCACTGGCCCTCCAGAAGTGTTATTTTTTACCTTGCAGAAAAGAACTCAATAGTTGGTGGTGGAGCTTGTGATCCAGAAGAATTTAATTAAAATCATGCTTGAATAATTACTACTTATGTGACCTTGGGCAAGTCATTTCTGTTTGCCTCAGTTTTCTCAACTGTAAAATGAAGATAATGAAAGCACCTAATCCCAGGTTTGTTTTGAGGATCAAATGAAGTAACATGTAAAGTTTTTTTGGCAAATTTAAAACACCACATAAAGGTATATTATTATTCTTAATATTATTATTGTTAGCAAGAAGGAAAAGAGATGGAGATAAGCCCTATTAAGACCTTTATAGGTACCCCACAATCAGCCAAAAAGCCTTTTCTTGACCACACAGTAAGACAGACTTCCCTTCAGTGTTATCACAAATTTCCTGAAGCAAGCTCACCAATTATACATCTTTGTATGATTGGTCTCTCTCCCTTCATTATACTATTACATTTTTGCCTATATACATTTTGATCTCCCCCCACAATAAAATAAAAGTTCCTGCAGAGCAGAGTCTTCAATAATGTCCTTGTATGCCCAGAATTTAATATGTTTGTTGTATAGTAGATTAGAACTTAATAAGTATATCTTGTCAACAAATCATAGATATTACAAATAATTTTATCAAAGAAAATGACAGCAATGAGATGGTATGCCAATATCTTAAAGCATAAAGCCAAATCAGTTATTAGGAGAAAAATTATATCTTTACGCATTTTCATTAACAAAAGAGAAAGAATAGAACAACAAATGGGCATGCAACTTAAAAAAACCTAAACAACAACAATTTTTTTTAAATTCCCAGCTAAATACAAAAAGAGAAATTCTGAAAATCAAAGATATACAAAAAATTAGCAACTTCCCCACTGAGTTGATTTAAAAATTAAAGTTCTTCAAACAAAAGTTTAATAGGGACAGCTAGGTAGTTCAGTGGATAGAGCACTGGCCCTGAAGTTAGGAGGACTGAAGTTCAAATCTGGTTTCAGATACTTAACACTTCCTAGCTGTGTGACCCGGGGCATGTCACTTAATCCCAATTATCTCAGAAAAAAAAGTTTAATAAACTGCTTCTTAATCTGAAAACAGAGAAGAAAGTGAAATTATGAATATTAAAATTTAAGAATCATAACAAATGAGGAAATGAAGGAAATTATTTTAAACTATTTTGCCCAATTACACACTAAAATTTAAAATGTAAACAAAATGGATGAATATTTACAAAACTATAAAATGCTCAGATCCATAGTTAGAAATGCAGGATTTAAATAATCCAATCTCATAAAAAATATAAAGGAAATCCTCCCCTCAAAAAAGCCTGGGACTATATATATATATATATATATATATATATATATATATTTTTTTTTTCTTTCATGCAGCTCTAGAAGGGTAATGTTAGTAATGTAGGTAAAAGGTTCCTATGTCCTGTACTAAAGAAGAACTTATAACTACAGGAACCACGAAGGATTCATAAAAATAATGGTGTCATTGACCAAGCACTATAGTAGCCTAAACATTATTAAACTGAGTTTAATATGTTATTAATGGGGAATACTTGTCAAGATAAAAATCAGTCATTGGATAGATTGACAGATACATGGTTAGAGAGATAAATAAAACTAACTAAATGTTTTACTAGTTGCTAGGTACTTGAATATAAATATGAGAAAACAAGATGATTTCTATTCTCACAAGTTTACATTCTAATGGGGTTTTATATATATATATATATATGAAACAAAGAGCTAGAAAGAAGAACCAATATGGAGGCTAAATTTATGACTCTTCAAGAAATGGCAACCCCAATGATAAACTTACCAAAGAGCAATTTCCAGGATGTTGTCATTCCAAGAAGGAAGAGAAAAGGGCTGCAGGCTCAATGGAGATAGAAGGAGTTCCTTTAAATGGGAGGAAGGTTAGGAGAAGGATTTTCAATACTGTTACTTAACATCAATAATAAAGTTAAGATCATGCAATCATAGGTTTTAGAGCATGAAAATACCTCAACAATCATCCAGGCCAAGCCTTTCATTTTAAGGATAAGAAAAGTGAGATCATGGTTGAACAAATTTTGGCACATGAAATGAATGTTATAAGAAATTATGAATATGATGATAGAGAAGTATGAAAAGAGCTACATAAACTGATTCAGAGTGAAATACACAGAACTAAGAAAACAATATGTACCATGATTACAAACAAAATGATTACATGATTACAAAATGAAATGAACACAAACTACAAAATTACAGAAAATGAATGTTACAAAATTACAAAGAACAAGCTTTGTCCCAAAGAAGAGACTTGAGAAATGTGAGAAGCTTACTCCTCCCAACTCCTTTGTAAAAGTGTGTATAGGTATGTATGGAAGTAGAGGTCTCATGATAATATCAGGTTTTTTTTTTCCATGTGCTAATCAAATGTCCTGAATATTGTTCTTGTTTCCCCTTTTCCTTCTTTTCCCTTTTCTTCCCTCTTTTCTTCCTCCTTCTTCTGAAATCATTGTTATAAGGGATGACTCAGTGTGAATGGGTTGAAGAAGCAATATAAGGGAAATTTAGGTGATATAAAAACAAGAAATATTAATTAAATTTATTCTTTAATTTATTCTTTCTTCATTTGAAAAATGAGGGATTTGAACAATATAGCCAGCCTCTGAGGTCTCTTTCAACTCTTTCAATGCTTGATCTGTAACTCTCAGTTAAATCATTTTTTCTAGAAGTGACTTTTCTTTTTCTTTTGAATTATTCTCCCTCCAGAGAAACACAATGAAGGCCCCACGAAAATATGTGCTCACTGTGTAATCTCTAGAGGTCTAAAAGTGCCTACCTTCCCCTGGACATCAGACAGTAAATACATTTCTCCTAGGGCCTTTGTTACATATCTCTGCAAGTAAATATCTACTATCCCTGAGGGACAATGTTAATCCTCTCCTGTTTGAGTCTTCTTTTCTTTGGGACAGGACTTTAAGAGACTTCAAAATATTGGGGAAGCCCATGTTCAGTGACCAGAGTGTGCCCAAAGCCAAGCTTAATAAGCCAGGGCAGTACTAAGGAGCAAAACTTCTTCTTTTTGAAACTGTATTTTTTTAAATTAATGGTTTTTATTTTCAAAACATATGCATAGGTAATTTTCAACATTTACCTTTGCAAAACCTTGTATTCCAAATTTTTTCCTTCCCTTCCCCCCACTTCCTCTCCTAGACTGCTAGTAATCCAATATATGTTAAATATGTGAAATATACATATTTCTACATTTATCATGCTGCACAAGAAAAATCAGATCAAAAAGGAAAAATATGAGAAAGAAAACAAAATGTAAGCAAGCATCATTCAATTCCCACAGTACTTTCTTTGGGTGCTGATGGCTTTCTCCATCACAAGACCATTGGAACTGATCTGAATCATCTCACTGTTGAAAAGAGACATCCATCAAAACTGATCATTGTATAATCTTGCTCTTGCCATATACAATGATCTCCTGGTTCTGCTCACTTCATTTAGCATCAGTTCGTGTCTCTCCAGGCCTCTCTGAAATCATCCTGCTGATTGTTTCTTATAGAATAATAATATTCCATTACATAACTTATTCAGCCATTCTCCAACTGATGGGCATCCATTCAGTTTCCAGTCTCTTGCCACTACAAAAAGGGCTGCCACAAACATTTTTGCACATGTGGTCCTTTTCCCTTTCTTATGATCTCCTTGAGATAGAGGTCAAATAGAGGCATGAGCAAAACTTCTTGATCCAAATGAGTAGAGGATCAGAATATTAGCCATGATAATGCAAACTGCATCAAGGCTCCAACTCACATAGAAGTTAATAGAACAAATGTTTCATAGCATCCACTTGAAGTTTGATCTCACTCTCCCCTGGGATCCAAGGTGGTAGATAGAAGATTATGATCCTGATTTGGGGAGATGTCTTTGTACTTCTGCTTTTAGCTATAATCTCTTTGGAAATATTTCTTTATAAATTCTAATTAATTGTTTATTCATGATATCTAGGAGCTATCAACTGGTTAAAATGATAAGAGCAGTGATAATTGATAATACTGATAATATTAGAAAGGTACTAATTGCTGATTGATATTGGAGGAACACACCAGAATGAGTGTCTGAGCCAATATTATTTTAAACATAACTACAACTCCTATAATGCAAAGCAGTAGAATTAGTCAGCCTTAAGGGGATCCAACTTGACAATGCAAATAAAGACTTCTAAAATCTATTAGACTAAAAATATTTTCTTGATCACAGATTTCTTTCTTAAGTATCTAGTGTCTGTTCTAAAATCAGATAGCTTTGGCTTTTTGTTTGTTTTTTCCCCTATTTTTAAAACCAAGGATTTCAACTCAAAGAGGAAAAGATTTTTATGGAAATAAAATTGGAGACCCTTGAGACACATAAAAAAGTTCATCCAGCATACCCCTTCCTCCCCTGCCCCCACATAGTTCAGGACAACTATACAATATCAGAACCTTCTCTAATATCCTAAAATGTTGGATTTCACTTTGAAAATATTGCCTCTGAAGTTTTTTGTCTTGGAACTCTAGCTTGCAGATTCTTGTTTGTTAATCCTTATTACTCATTAATCCTAGCAACAATAACATGGATATTCATCTTTATATGCACTGAAGAAAGAACAGAATGAAATCAGAAAGAAGGCAGTCACAGGATGGTAATAGGGGATTGGGAAGAATCAAAGTGAATTCTTCATAAACTCTGCTTTTCTTTCTAGTTTTATTTTAGGAGCATAATATAACTTCCATACAAATGTCCATTTGACACCTTTATTGCATCACCAGTCATGTAATAAGACAATGTAATTATTTACTTATTTCCTTGCCCCTCAAATCATAATTCTGTACCAGATTAATAAATTATATCATTGGATTCTGCCAATTGCAAATGTTTTAATTACTTTTTGACAAATCTAAGCTTGAACATGATTTTTTGTTGTTGGAGGGAGAAGGATGATATTTTTGTTCATGTTTCAAGATGAATATTCCCTCTTGAGGTGGTTCCAGCTTCTTTTCCAATATTTTTTTCTTGTCAAGTAGAGAAAATAGTACTGGTCTTAAAAGACTAGGTACAAAAAGTTGAATAATCTGATAAATACTATGAAAATTGGAAATTTCAAGGATGATGTAATGCGTAGAACAATGCTAAAATGAATTACCTCAAAAGTTGACTAGTCCATCCTTTCTTTTATAGGTATGGAAGCTGAGGCACAGGGAAGTAAAATGATTTGTTCATGATTTTGAATCCAAATTTATGATTCCAGAACCATAAACTTACCATACTGTGGATTTACCTCAATCAGTTCTGTAGGTGACATATATAGTGGAAAGAATGTTGAGTAAATCAGGTGACATTTCACTTGCTTGTGTACTCTCATAGGTCATCCTGAGCCTCAGTTTTCTCCTTTTGTGCCACCTGCATCCCAGGGCAGTTGTATGGGTAAAATTAGATGACTAGTATGAAGTACTGTAGAAATGTAAGTTATTATTGCTATGCCCCATGGTTAAAGAGAGAATTGCAAAGTGAAGATACAGAAAACCAAATATGAAAAGCAATGGAATTAATTAATTTATTTTTTGGTGAGACAATTGGAGTTAAGAGACTTGCCTAGAGTCACACATAGTCAGGAAGTATTAGGTTGTGAAGCTGAATTTGAACTCAGATCCTCCTGATTCCATAGTCAGTGCTCTATTTCACTGTAAAACTTAGGTACCCTAGATCAAGTGGATTCTGCTCTCTTGTTTGTTGTTTATTTATGTAAGGGTGATTGGTTAATGGACTCAACAATCTATCACTGCACCTCACTTAAAGTAACTACTTTAATATGATAGGAATACTTTTGTTGTATCAGTCAATCATTAAAATAAGTGTGAAGAGTTCTTAGTCAATGTGGAAGGAATGAAAATTATTGGATGAATTAACTATAAAGTAAGTATATTGGAATTGGATGAAGAAACTTGATAAAATTCTATAGATCTTGGTTAAGATGATTTGGAACCAGTCCAATGATAACAGTAGTCTAGTCAAGTCCCTGAAAGAGAATTGCTTGGAGATGGGAGAGAGAGGGGAAGGAAGGGTAGAGAAAATCCTCTATCTTTTCCCTTCACCTTGACTAGATGATAAACTTAATTCTCTTGATTCGAAAATTTTTGGATTTCTTGTAGACATCCTAGCACTGTCTCAGCTTACAGATAGATTTTTATTGAGAGTCAAAAATAAAAAGAAAGAAAAACTAGATTCTCTTCATCCCAACTATCTCAAAAAGACAGCTTCAAATTCTACAAAGAGTCCAGTAGAAAGTCTTTTTGTACCTAAGGGGAAGCTTCATGAACTTCTAAACCTGTGAGATACCTCCTTTGCTACTTGTCTTTTTGGATTGAATCCACTTTCCCTTGAATTCTGTGTGTGTGTGTGTGTGTGTGTGTGTGTGTGTGTGTGTGTGTAAGATAAGGTGCCCTTGTTTTGGAAGGGATGTATTTTGTGCCAAATGTTCTTACTAAACTTAATAAATATCCATTTTTAAACATTAATTATGTATGGCTGACTAATTGATATCAACTGATAATCAGTGGTGGGATCACACAAATAAATATTTATAAACTATAGAGTAGCAGGGGGTCCACCCTAGTGCCAAGGGTCTTCTAGAACCAGGAGAGGAGAAATAGCAGCCATCTTCTGGAAACCCTACCTAGCAGTGCAAGTGGGGGTTGGGAGAGCACCTTCACAGCCAGGAAATGTACTATATTTACTTTAAATTTATAGATATATTTTGTTTTGATACAACACTTTCCAACAAAAGTACAAATAACCTCTTCTGCCTCAAATCATTGCCCCCAAATTGGTTAGGTCACCTAATAGTCCAAGACAGTTGACTTTCCACTTTTTTAGTTCATCCATTATTAACAGAAATGAAGACTATATTCTTTCTTTGATGGTACGGTATATTGATCTTTGTGTCTAATATGAGTTTTGCTGCTTCTTAGTTCTGGATCCTATCCTCTTGTTCTCCCCCTACTCCTTTGATTTGTTTATTGCTTTTTATCCTGCTCAGTTGCTAAATATCATCATTAATGAATCAAATATATTATCCATTAGTAGAATATCTACTTGAACACTCCCCAATTTCTGAATAACTTCTTCAAACAAATTGTAAACAAAGAGTTGAAAATTACTGTGCAGCATACTATTGGTGCTACTGAAGATACAGACAGTTTTAAATTGTGCTCTACTGTATTAAATTCATGTTTAATCATTGGTATCAAGTATATGCTGAAGTCACCTAAGCACATGGCTTCCTGGTCTTTTGGAGTTTTGATTTTCTCATTTTAATAATAATAATTCACTGGAGCTCAATCTATAGTTGTTGATACTGGTCTTTCATTAATAGAATATCCTTGCCTTTTAACCAAAATTTATGTATAATGAAGTTTACATATCCAAGACATTTTGTAATATGGAAAAGAAGAAAACTAGAAATCAGAAGTGGCCCTGGGTCACTGCCTAGTTTCTTTTCAATTAGTCTTAAAGGTTAGAGGTCACTATATAGAGCAAGCTAGCTCAGGACAGCCTATTGTTAATGTTTTCTGTATGAGCATTTACCTATTTGGAATCTGCAAATGGTACAAATCAGGGCTTATTTTTTTGTTTTGTTTTGTTGATTGTCTAAACTTAAAGTGATGAATAAAATTTCAGTAAATCAAACGCTTCAATGTGTTCAGGATAAATTTCTTTTTTTCTGGAGAGGAATAAGGGTTGTTAAACATTTATCAGCACACCACTGGCATACATTCATATGGAAGAATATGCTACTCACTAGAAAGTGAAGTAGCATTTTATGAACTACCACAAAAATCCTTTGTATGAGTTAAAAATAATTTTGATGGAGTGAAATAAAAGTTGTCTTGTGTCTCAATGTTATTTTGAAATTGGGGGCCCTAATATTCCCATAGAAAATGCTGGATAAGGGACAAAACATGCCAAGGAGATGTAATTTAGGGATAGTTCCCCAAGATTGAATCTGATTTGTGTAAAATAGACTCTAAGGCCATTGATTACATGACATCATTAATTACATTTTCTAAAACAGAGCTTTTTAAACTTTTTCTACTTGTGACCGCCTTTCTACTAGAGAAATTTTTACACAACCCTGGGTATACAGTTATATGAAATCGGTATACAAATCAAACATTTACTGATAATAATCATAATTTTGGGACTCCTTAGTTTCTGTTACATGACCACATATGGGGTTGCGACCACAGTTTAAGAACTCTTGATCTAAAAGACAGTGTTGTTTATAGAGTAAAAGAGAGAATATGAAAGAAGACAGAGAAGTATAATTTAAACACTACTTTCAGAGCGTCTTTCAGAGGGCCTTTCTTTATCTAAATGTTTTTCTCTTTGCCCTTTCCTTCTTTACAAAAACTTGGAAAAAATTCAGTGTTGGGAATTGCATTTGGATAGCTCTTCAAAAAGATTAAACCTGAAGTTTTTCATTTGTTTAGTTCCTACATTAAATACTTTCATCTGTCATATTACAGAAATAGAAAATACAACCCCCTCATAAAAATTGATTGTCAACCAGGTAATAAATATTGTAAATCATACTCTATAGAATCCAAGCAACATAAATCTCATAGCAGCTATTTTATTGTCTTGTACATTGTGGATAAGACATATAGAAAGCATTCAATAAATGTTTCCAATATGGCGTCAGAAATGTTGACAATGAGGATGACATTGATGAGTGATGGATTTTGCTCAGGTGAACTAGGCAACTTCTATTTGATATCACCTTCAATTGGTTATTGATGGGAAAATAGTTATGTTTCTACGTTATGTTACTCTATAATTTCCTGTAATAAACTTTATTTTTGCCAATTTTAATTAATAGAAAAACAGTACTTTTTTTCATTTTACTGTTTGATATTCCTGTATACATCAGAAGCCTAATGTCTCTAAAAAGTTTCCAACATTCCATAGAAACTTAAATCATTTTTGATGTTATCAGTTAACAGGTAGTCTGGAAAAAAAACCCAAAATTTTCATCTTGTCCATAGAAATGTGTATGAATTGACTGTGTAAATGAAAAAAGATATCGCATACAAAACACAGGTCTAATTGCTTAGAAAGCCCAGAATTTACCTTATCAAAAAGCTCCAGTACCCTAGAATAAAACACAGACTCACCACTTTTAACATTTAAAGTCCTTCACAATCTGGTTCCAATCTATCTTTCCAGGCTGATTATACATTATCCCTCCTCATTCCAGCCACATTCCAGCCAAACCCATTTAATTGTTGTAACCTGTACCTTGAATTCTTTCCCCCATTTTCAAGCCTTTGCACTATCCTTCAAAGCCAGGAATGTTCTTCCCTCTTATCTTTGCTCCTTGGAACCCTTACATTCCTTCAAGACTAAGCACAAGGATCACTAGCTCCTTTCCTGATTTCCCTAGTTAAGGCTTCTCCTTCCTTACTGATGTTACTTTGGATTTATCTCATATCTATTTTGTGTATTTCTTGTAGTGTGTACTAGATAGAGAACGACTTAGAGTTGAGCTCAAGCGCTACTTCAGTCACATACTAGCTATGTTTGTCAGTCAACCATCAGTCAACAAACATTTATCAAGTATCTCCCATGTGTAAGGCACTGTGCTAAGTGCTAGAGAGCCAGAGAAAGGCAAATATCAGTCCATGCACAACATGGAAATATCTATGTAAAGATATGACACATATATATGTTAAATATAAATTATATACACATATGTATATTTATACTTAGACACACACAAGTTAAAAAGAAGATAATCAACAGGAGTAAGGTTTTAAAGGGGATCAGGAAAGACTTCTTGTAAAGTTGGAGGTTCAGGGGCACTTGAAAGAAACCACAAAGGCAGAGATTAGGAATGCCAGGCATGGGGGACTACCAGCAAAAAGCCAGAGTCAGAGACCAATGGCAGTGGATGGTGGATCTGCAAGAAGGAAAAGGGGAGGAAGGTAGCTTATGAAGGACATTGAACACAATATTGATTTTAAATTTGATTCTTGAAGTGATGGGAAGCCCCTGGAGTTTATTGAGCAGGAGGGGATGATGTGGTCAGATCTACAGTTTAGGAAGATAGCTTTGACAACTGAGCTAAGCAAATCACTTAAATCTCTCTGTAACTCCAGGCAACTTTATAAGATTAAATTGCAGGACAGTTGCTGATCTACATTAGTAGGAGTGAGAATTCCAAGAATAGAGACATCCAAAATTTTGATCATGCAAATATATCAGTAAAATATGTTAAAGCATGCAATATATGTATATTTTTATAGATTACATAAATGTGCTATTGTAGGAACAAACTGTGTATTATATAAAACATGCAAAAAGGACACTTAAAAATAAGAGAAAATACATTAAATATTTTATTTATTAATGGTTCAAAACATTTTTTGTTTTCACTAAAACATTACTATTAATAATCATATTTTTCAATGAGCATTAGGTGACTGTTTATGCCTCATTATTTTTGAAACTTTTATTTTAATACTTGTGATGTGGTGTCTAGTTTTTCTTTTTTTTTACAAGTTCTTCAGAGCGTGATTAAGTTCTTTATTCAATTGAAACAGACTTTTCTGTTGTACCAAAATGAAATGTCTTGGATTCCAGGAGCAGTAAAGATCCTTTTCACACCTACTTCTGTTTGATCCAATCAAAAAGTGTTCTTATGTGTAAAGGTAATTGCTTTGAAGTGGAATAGAGCACACTACCTTTACACAGTCTACTAATAAGAATGGACTTATATGTAGGAAAAGTAGATAAACACCTACACATTTGTAAATATTTGGCATTTGAAAGGCAGTTTAAATTTACATCTATTCCAAAATGTGTGGTCTGCCCTGGTGCTGCCTATCAAGGTTGAAATTCTTTATTGGACAATATGAAGTTATTATCTCTAAAATGTAATTGTTAAAATTTACTGAGGATGTGGTCTTTTCCTTTCCTTGAAAGCTCTGCAGCTTGGCCACATACAATAAAACAGTGTAAGAAAGACAATACAGTTCATTCATTCATTAGTTCATTCATTAAACAATCAGATATTGAGTGTCTACTTTTTTGCTCATAGCTGTGCAAGGCACAGTATCAAAGTATCTTTCAATTTCTTTTCTATTAGAAGAAGTTGAGCCCTGAAGATATTTATTTCAACTAGGAAGTATAAGTCCTATAAACTAGGTTTCTGACTCTCCTAGGAGAATTGAGAGTTGAATTGAGAGACCTAGTGGAGACAGCAGATGAGATAATTTTCAAAAGTTCAGAGAAGAGGTTAGCAGAAGTCTAAAATATCTATAACTTCCATTGCAGCTTGGATGAGAAGAACTTCAAAGTTATTAGCTGAAAAAGCTGACTGGAGTTTACATAAATTTTCTTTTTGTTTGTTTGTTTTTGCATATATATATTTAATTTATTAAAGCTTTTTATTTACAAAACATATGCATGGGTAATTTTTCAACATTGACTTTTGCAAAGCCTTCTGTTCCAAATTATTCCCTCCTTCCCCGTTCCACCTCCCCCCCTCCCCCCCTCTCCGTCCCAGATGGCAGTAGTCCAATACTTACATAAATTTTTATAACAATTGGTTGGGATGCCTGATAGTGAGCTGAAGCAAATTTCCTAGTTATTGGCTAAGAATACTGATTGAGAATTGTAGGAAATTCCTGCAGGGAATGGCGGGAAGAGGGAGCACTTACTAATTCTAGCTCCTCTAGCAGATAGAGGATTGAGCTGTAGGTTTTTCTAAAAGTAGCACTTCAGATAAAGACTATAGTTGAGGCATTAAAGGAGGCTGAAAGAGCTGTAGCCTCTATTCTTTAGGAAAGAGGCTTATTAACCTTCTTCAGTCCCCAAAAGACTAGAGAGGTAGCTAAAACAGCTGATTAAAGAACTATGATAACAGCATCCCTAGTGAATGTTGTTTCAGGATATTGGACAACCCTAAAAATGGCTGGAGATGAAGGTAAGATGAAAACTTGTACCTGGCAGTGATCCATGGTGTTCCCTGACGTATAGCAGCATGATGACATTAATTGAAGACATTAGCTTTGTGGCATTAGAGACACAATTTTTCTCTAAGCATGTACAGATCACATGTTTTCTGTGTACATATTCTCCCTGGTGGGGATATCCACATGCTCCTTATGTATAGATATCCCATAAAAACTCCTATAAAAGTCTGCTCATCATACTGAATATGTAAGTATTTGGGGAAGAGCAAATTTAAGGTTTGGGGAAGAATATTCTATATTTACTTTATTTTACAATGCTGTTTAATTTAAAAAGCATTTGTTGGGAACCAAGTATGTCTAAATTATGCTAAGTTGTAAAGTTGAGAACTAAGTAAAGTAAAAATGAAATGCATTGGTAGAGAGAGAATTCTGACCCATAATGTATTTAGGACCTGGGATAGCTACCAAAGGCTCCATGCAGTGATGGTGAAGACCATTAAGTTCACAAAGGCTGGTGTAGTCAGACAGGAAGGAGATTTGGAGCTGAGACTTGAAAGATACATAGGAATTAATGGGAGTTTGGGGAGATCATTCCACAGTAGGGGCATATTATGAACAAAGGTGTAGAAACAGGACAGAACATGATCTGTTTGGGAGACAATAAGGTGTCCAGCCTGATTACAGCAGAGGATCTGGGTTAGGGAATAATAGGAGAGATGACCTGAAAGCTATTTAGAGATGAGATTATCAGAGCTGGCTCTGACTATAACTACAATCCATTGAAGTCTAAAGGTTAGGGAAATATGCATGGCCACATGACCCCAGTTTAGAAAAGTGAAGTTTATCTAAAATCGAACTAGAGGAACTATGTGGATTCCCTCATTGTTTCCCATCTCCCAATCAGGTTATCTCCCTTGTAATTTTACTTTCACCAACATCTTGGTCTTCTTGCATTCCCTCTTTTAACTGCTCTCTAGTCGGTTTTCTTGCACACTGTCTCAACACTTATCTAAAGGACTGGGCTCCATCCCCCATACAGAAGCACTCACTTTGTGGTCAGCCTTGTTCCTATGGTGAAGGATAAGCCACAGAGTTCAGTGAATGCCAGGGTTAGTAGTTTGGGCTTTATTTCCTAGGCAGGCATTCTCAACCAGGGGTCCTTCATCTTTTTTTTTTTTTTTTTGGATAACTATATTTCAATATAATTTTGTTTCTTTTTTTATTCTTATGTAATTTATTTTGTAATATTAAAATATTATTTGAACAGTTCAAAAGTTTTGTTAAATTGTTAAAGAGATCCATGACACAAAAAAGTTAAGAATCCATGCTCTAGGCATTGAAGTAGGTATTAAAGTAGGAAAAGACATAGAAAACTTTTTAAAATTGCAATTATTCCAATATAAGTAATCTGGCACAGCTGAATTAACTCCTAGGATTTTGAAAGAAATGGCATGTATGGTTGCTGAGTCATAGCAAATGAGCTTTGAAAGATCATTAAAAAATGGGAAAGGTACTATAAAATTAGAAAAAAGGCAAATGTCTCGATTTTCAAAAAAAGGGAAAATAATAGCAACTGTAAACTGTAGACCATTGAGTTTGATTCTTGAAAATATTCTAGAATGGATGATTAAAGAGATGGTTGGTGAACATCCAAGGTAGGAAACAATGTTAAATTAATTTAATTTCTGTTTTTTTTTTTATAGTATCACTAAAGTAGTAAATATGGAAAATGCTGTGGATATAGTTTATCTGGATTTTACCAAAGTTTTTGATAAAATATTTCTTGCTATTCTTTTAGAGAAGATGAAGAGATATAGACTGAGTGATACTACCATTACATGGATTCCAAACCGGTGGGATGGCTTGATTCAAAGAGTAATTCTTAATAGTTTTATGCCATCATGGTGGGAGGCTTCTAATAGAATATACCAAAGATTGGTACTTTGCTTGATCACTTTTTTCAATGATTTGCATGAAGAGATAGATGATATGTTCATCACATTGCACATCATACCTAGCTGGAAGGACTAACTATTAAAATTAATAATACGGTCAGAATCTGGAAAAATCTAAACTGGACAGACCATTGGATCCAGTCTAATAAAATGAAATTCAACAAACTGTCAAGTCTTACATTTGAGTTTTTAAAAATTTAGCCACAAAAATAAAAAATGGGAGAAACATGATTAGCTAACAATTGTTCTAAAAATGATCTGAAGGTATCAGTGAACTACAAGTTCAATGAGTCAGCAGTGTGATACCACTTTCAAGAAAGCTAACAGAATATTGGGATACATCAAAAGGAAGAAGGGAGGTGATAGAATCAGAGAACTCTGGTCTCATCAATAAACAATACTGCATTCAGTTTTGGGAGCCACAGTTTAAAAACATTGATAAGCTAATAAAATGTCCAGAGAAGGGCTGCCAAGATAGTAATGGATATTGGGTTCATGATATATTAAATTTGATTGAAAGACCTAGATATATTTAGCCTGGAGTAAAGAAAGATTCAGGCTAACATATGGATGAGGTATGAGCTTTGGAGAACTGAACCAAGAGTAATGTGTAGAAGAAGTTGCTAAGAGGCAAACTAAGGTTCTATGTGAGTAAAAACTTTCCTAATAATTACAGAAGTGATATGAGCTGTCTTTAAAGGTGGTAGATTATCTCTCTTTGGAGGCTTTTGAGTAGAGGCCGGATGATCCTTGTCAGATATGTTACAGAGGAGTTTCTTCTATAATATGGAGAATATAGTACATAATATAGAGGTTGGACCATATGACTTCTAAATTCTCTTTCAAGTCTCAGATTGTGGCATTCTATAGTTTGTGCTGCTCAAGATGGATCAAGGCCTCAGAAAGCAGCTAATAGTATATACTGCATTCATCCATGAATTGACAAGTGGTCTTAGACTAGGTTTATGACAGTACATAGAAAAAAAGAGATGCCAATATAAATATTTCAAAGAAAGGATAGGATTTTGCTACTTATGGGATAAAGGGAATATTTGTTTCTTATAAAATGTTTCATTAATAGTTTTGGGGGTTTTGGTGGTTTTTTTTAACATTATCATCAATTTCCAATGACTTCAACTTTCTTCCCTGCAACAAGTAAACACAAGCGAGTAAAGCAAACCAACACATTGGCCATATCTAAAAATATCTGCCTCTTTCAGTTCTAGCACTTCTCTGCCAAGAGGTATCGTTCTCTGAATGATGAATGTTATGAAGACACAAATTGAAAAGAGGTCTGAAGTTTATCAAAAATGATATCTTTTACATCAAGGAGGCAGGCAAATCATTCTCCAGTTCTACTTACATCATTCTACATCAGTTCTCACAAATCTTTCCATGTTTCTCTGAAATCTTCATTTTCATATTTTCTTAGAGAAGAATAATATTCCATTACTTTTACATATCATAGTTTGGTTAGCCATTCCCTAAATCAATGAGTTCTCACTTTCCTCCTAATTCTTTGCTGCTACAAAAAGTAATGCAACAACTATTTTTGTATATATAGATATCATGAGGACCCTTCTTTCTGCCTTTGATCTTCTTTGAATATTCCCAGTAGTGATATCAGTCAGTCAAAAGTTATGTAATGGGGTATAGTGGCTTTTTAAAAAAGTATAATTGCAAATATTTGGACCAATTCACAGTGAATTGGTATACCCATCTTTACCCAAACCCATACAACTTTAAATATGTCTTTTTTTTGTCTTATCAACTTTGTCAATATGATGGGTATGAGTGAGGTAAAACATCAGGTATCTTATAATTTGTATTTTTATCAGTAATGACTTAGAGTATTCTTTTATGTTGTCATTTATAGCTTGCATTTCTTCTTTCAAAAACTATTTGTTATAGAAGGAAGCAGGAGGGAAAGAAAACATATTTGTGTAGCTAACTAAACACACATATATTTTAACAGCATTTACACTGAGACAAATAAATCACTGATAGTTTATACCTCTTGACCATTGTTTTATTGGGGTATGGTCCTTGTACTTATATATTTCTGCCAATTCAACATAGTTAGAAGTCACATATGAGTCAGGTTTTGACCTAGGGTGAATTGGAGCATCATAATTCCATTGATGAAGACAAGGAAATGTAAAAAGAAAGGAAGATGATTTCAGGCTTTAGACATTTTGAGATGGTAGAAAGTTCAAATGTCTCATAGGTAAGTGGAGACTCAGGATTAAATTAAGTGAGATATCAGGGTTGAAGGAAGGATTTGGTGTCTGTCATTTAACTGCAATAGCTGAAGCTAAGGGAAGAGATGAGTTCTCCAAATAAGAGAGATGCTATTTTACAGAATGTTTCCAAGATGTGATGGAGAGCCTGACAAGTTTCATCAAACCTATTTCTCCTGATTCACAAGGGAACCTTGGTACTCAGAAAAAAAGCCAGAATATATATCCAATAGTTTTCAAATCGTGCTAGGGTACACAGATGGTATTTTCATCTCTACTTCTAGTTGAAGGTTATAACTTAAGAAAACAAAGGAAAAGAGGAGAAATGAAGGAGAAATGAACAGCTCATCATGTTGAAAAATAGGATTTGGTTTTCTGGACTATAGCTTAAAATACCAGAATCATGAGATATTCACAAGGGATGGAGGATATCCCATAAAGACCAGGGAGAATGTATTAGGCAGAATTGCCAACCTGACTAGGTGGGCTTTAAACTGAAAGTTAAGCTGGGGAAGGAGAGGGGCAGGAAAAAAGATAAATACTGGCATAAAAATGGTAAAACAAGGCTCTAGGAAGAACAACAAATATGACACAGAAAAAATTATAACAGAGAAGATACCTAGTAATTTTAAAGAAAAAAATAACAGAAAAAGGTCAAAAACAATATCTACAATCTCACATCTCTATAGCCAAGAAAAAAAGTGAACAAAATGAATTTGAAAATTTAACTCAGTAATTAAATAAATCAGCAACTATTTATTAAGCAGGTACTAGGTGTCAAGCATCATCCAAGGCACAGCCACAACCACAAAAATGAAATAGTCTGTGTTCCCTCAAGAAGTTTACATCTTATACAATGTATGTGTATGTGTTTGTGTGTGTATATATTATATATTCACATCATCTTCACACGTACACACATAAATATATATGCACAATATGTGTATTTTATATACGTACATATGCAAAACAAAGACAAAATAATTTTTAAGTGGAGTAGAGGCACTGGTAGCTGGAGGGATCAGGAAAGATCTCATGTAGTGATATAATATGATCTCATAGTTGTCATTAATACTTGTTGGGATGAAGCATAGTATGATAAAATGGAAAAGAATTTGAAGGCTAAAGGTCTGGTTTAGAATTGCGGCTTTGCCACCTACATGACCTGTAAAAGATCATTTATCTTTTTTGAGTCTCAGTTTCCTTATCTATAAAATATGTCAGAGTAAAAAGTTAATTTCCAAATTCCTGACCAATTCAAAATTAATGATCCTACATCTCATGGCCTGAATGCAGCAACAAATCAGTACATTTGGCTCCAAAGGAATATATAATGGAATCAGAGGGAAAGTAGCATTGTTGTATTTTTTTAATGCTGTTTTTTGTATTTGTTTTTTCAAATATGTCCTTCTCACTGTCCCTGTCCAGGGAGCCCTTCTTTGGAACAAAGGATAAAATAATGAGGTTGGGTAGAGTAGAAAGGACATAGTTCATTAAAAACGAACAACATATCAATCAAATCTCATGAAGTGTAATAGGAATAAATGTAAAATTTTATACTTGAATACCAAAAATCAATTTTACTAGTGCAAGAATGGGGGAAGACTAAGTTCAGTTGTATGCCTCAAAATGATTTGGGAGTTTTAGTGGATTGTATGCTGAATATGAGTCAACAGTGTGATACAATATTCCACACTCATAGTGCCATAACTCTACAAGAAAAGGAGAAATGTGCATTTTCTTTTCTTTGGGGCCAAGTTTCATTATGACAACTACACATTGTTCAGAATTTTATTTTATGGGGGTCATTTCCATTTCCATTGTTCTAGTCATCATGTATATTTATTCTGGTTCTGCTTTCTATTCTTGGGCCAAATAAGTTCTTAAATGCTTCACAGTAGTACTCAAACTCATAGTTTCTTATGCATAATAATATTCCACTTCATTTATGTACCACGACTTGTTTACTTGACCTAAATGCTGACATATCCTCATTGAATATCCTTTTTGGGCTATAATTAAGTAAATCTTTTAAAATTAATTGTTGAATAACCTATGGGTACCTCATTTCATTACTGAACCCAAATGACAAGTGAATCAGCTTGAGTCAGAACAGTCGATTACGAAAGTTTAAAATAACATTAGGAGGTAATTGCATACCAATATTTGTGAGGTATTAATAATCATGAATCTCCATTTCATCCCATTTGCTTTTTGAAAATTATTTAATAAATTCAACACATCACTTTCAAGACTGTTATGCTTGTCTATGCTTCCTTCTGAAACTTTTTCTGTGGTCTTTTGCATAAAAAAGCATTTCACTAGACCTTTTTTCTTTACATTCCCTTTCTTTCTCATTAGCACATTCCTTTTACTACACATTTTTCTATTTCCTCCTTTCACTGCTCAGAGACAGACCCAATCCTTCACCAGCATTGTTTTTTTTTTTATTTAACTCCCTCAATTCTTTTTTTTAATTTATTAAATTTTATTATAACTTTTTATTTACAAGATATATGCATGGGTAAATTTTCAGCATTGACCCCTTGCAAAACCTTCTGTTCCAACTTTTCTCCTCCTCCCCCCCACCCCTTCCCCTGGATGGCAGATAGACCAATACATGTTAAATATGTTAAAGTATATGTTAAATACAATATATACCATATCCATATAGTTATCTTGCTGCACAAGAAAAATCCAACTTTGAAGTAATGTAAAATTAACCCGAGAAGGAAATCAAAAATGCAAGTGGACAAAAACAGAGGGATTGGAAGTGCTACGTAGTGGTTCATACTCATTTCCCTGAGTTCTTTTGCTGGGTGTAGCTGGTTCAGTTGATTTTTGAACAAATGGAACTGATTTGGTTTATCTCATTGTTGAAGAGGGCCACGTCCATCAGAATTGATCATCATATAGTATTGTTGTTGAAGTATATAATGGATTTCCTGGTCCTGCTCATTTCACTCAGCATCAGTTCATGTAAGTCTTTCAGGTCTTCTGAAATCATCCTGCTGATCATTTCTTACAGAACAATAATATTCCATAACATTCACATACCACAATTTATTTAGCCATTCTCCAATTGATGGGCATCCACTCAATTTCCAGTTTCTAGCCACTACAAACAGGGCTGTCACAAACATTTTTACACATATAGATTCCTTTCTCTTCTTTAAGATCTCTTTGGATTATAAGCCTAATAGTAGCACTGCTGGATCAAAGGGTATGCACAGTTTGATAACTTTTTGGGCATAATTCCAAATTGCTCTCCAGAATGGCTGGATGTATTCACAATTCCACCAACAATGTATCAGTGTCCCAGTTTTCCCACATCCCCTCCAACATTCAGCATTATCTTTTCCAATCTGAGAGGTGTGTAGTGGTATCTAAGAGTTGTCTTAATTTGCATTTCTCTAATGACTTGGAGCATCTTTGAATATGGCTAAAAATAGTTTCAATTTCTTCATCTAAAAATTGTCTGCTCATATCCTTTGACCATTTATCAATTGGAGAATGGCTTGATTTTTTATAAATTATAGTCAGTTCTTTATATATTTTGGAAATGAGGCCTTTATCTGAACCTTTTAACTGTAAAAATGTTTTCCCAGTTTATTGCTTGTTTGCATTAGTTTTGTTTGTACAAAAGCTGTTCAATTTGACAAAATCAAAATTTTCTATTTTGTGATCAATAATGATCTCTAGTTCTTCTTTGGTCACAAATTTCTTCCTCCTCCACAAGTCTGAGGAGTAAACTATCCTATGTTCTTTTAATTTATTTATAATCTATCATAAATTCATTTTGACCTTATCTTGGTATGCGATGTTAATTGTGGATGAATGCCTGGTTTCTGCCATACTAGTTTCCAATTTTCCCAGCAGTTTTTGTCAAACAGTGAGTTCTTATCCCAAAAGCTGGGGCCTTTGGGTTTGTCAAACACTAGATTATTAAATTTATTGACTATTTTGTCCTGTGAACCTAACCTATTCCACTGATCAACTAGTCTATTCCTTAGCCAATATCAAATGGTTTGGGTGATCCCTCAATTCTTTTTAAAGACATTAAAATACCAACATTATACTATCAGGCAGAAGAAACAGTGACTCTTTAGTCACTGTTTCTTCTGCCTGATAGTATAATGTTAGTACCAAATCATTATATAGCTCCTTCCAAATGTTTTTTTCCTACTATTTTTACATCAAAGTTCCTATTCAGCTGTAATTTTTAAAATCAAAATACTTAAAAGGTCTTTATTCCATTAAAAAGCCATTTACCTACCACTACCACCACCTATAAAATTATACTTAATTTTTCCGTGTAAGGGATGCTTGGCTGTAAGCCCATGTGTTTTGACTTTGAGCATATTGTTTTATTAAATTTTTTATTTTTAGTAGACAGTGTCAGGTTTTATGTGATCTTGTCTATAGTCTCTTGGTACTTACCTGAACTTCTCTTTGTATAAATCCAATATTTTTTTTGAAATGGAAGTTTGGGATTCTAGGTACAATATTCCTAGAATTTTTCCCTTTAGAGGTTTCTTTCAGGAGGTGTTCTATGAATCCTACCTTAACTTTGTCCTTTAGTTATAATAAATATGGACAGTTTTCATTTATGAGTTACTGAAACATAGTGAGATGATGGTCAGGTTTTATTGTTATCATGTTTTTCAGAGAGCCTAGAGATTCTTAAATGCTCTCCCGTTGACCTGTTTTCCAAGTCAGTTGTTTTTGATATTAGATATTTTACATTTTTCCTTTATTTTTTAAACTTTTTGGTTTTTTCTAACATTTCTTGTTAGCTCATGGAGTCATGGATTTCTATTTTCTCTATTCTAGTTCTCAGGTAATCTATTACTTAAAAGTTTGCCATTTCCCCCCAACACATTCTTCTCTGAATCCTTTCTATAAGGGTTTTTATTTTATTTTTAATCTCTTGCTCCATTTATTATAGGAATTCATATAGTTCTTGTGGAAAATTCATTTTTTTTCTTTGAATCTCTATTAGCAATTGTTATGCAGTTCCACTCTCTTTTATTGAATCTTTAGATTTGCAGTAAGGTTTTATGCTGGTTATTTTCTTTGATTTACTCTTCTCTCTAGTTTCAATTCCTGAATTGTGGGCTTCATGCCAGACTTAGTACATTCCCATACAGTAAACTCTAATGGGAAAGGAGGTCAGCTAGATAGCACAGAGGAAAGGGAATAAAGTCAGAAAGACTCATCTTCCTAAGTTCAAATCTAGCTTCAGACATTTGTTAGAATACTAGCTTTGTGACCCTGGGCAAGTCATGATTTACTTCAGTTTCCTCAAAAATAAGCTGGAAAAAGAAATAGCAAACTATTCTAATGTCTTTGCTAAGAAAACCCCAAATGGAGTCACGGAGAATCAGATACAAAATTAAAATGATGACACACAAATCAGAATTAGAAATAATGACCACATGAATAGAGAGCATGTGGGCCTGGGCTAGGTGATCTTTAAATTCCCTTTTATATTTTAAGTATTCTTATATCTTAAGTATTCTTAAGTGAGGATCAAATTAGATATGAGACATAATATGTAGGGATAAAGCTTGGAGTCCATATCCAAATAGGATAGACCTAGGGAAAGCCATCACTTTAGGTCCTTTAATACAACCCTCAAGTTCTTGGCACAACTTATTGATTTATCAATGTTGGCACCAGACCCCAGATCTCTAGGGGAAATTTTGGGCAATGTCATTATGAATAACAACATCCCATTTCCCATCCAACAAGAGGATATCTTTCTTCTTATTCGAAGCCCAATTCAAGGATAACTTGTAGTATAATAAGAAAGGAGAAAAAGTCATTTCTCCAAGTTAAAAGTAACCCAATATATAATCATCCCAGCCCATGACACTCTATAATAAAGAAAATCCACTATCAAAATGGCAGCAAGATCCATCTTCTTGACATGTTTCCGTCTTTTATGTGATTGGTGCAGAGCCAAATATACTCTATATGATTAGTAAGTTTTCAACAGAGCAGTAAATATTCATGATAATGGGGCTGCCTCATGGGGATAGGCCTATTTTGGTGCAAACTATGGTAATATTTTAAATAGTCTTCTTCTAGGGGACAGCTCCATCATTTTCCGTTAACTTGATCTCTACTTTGGCCAGACAGGATTTACAAAGAATAATCTATCTCCAATTGAGAGCATCTGGGCACAATGTGACAACCATGTCAAGAGGTCAGAGAAAGAGATGAGTTTGTGACTTGGTACTGAGAAAAAAGGGGGAAAAAGGCGGTGTCTGCTGAAATTGTCTAAATACCCAGGCAGTTACTGTTTGCATAGAATGGTTTTTGAACATTCTCTTCCCAACTTGGCAGTTGCTCTTCTGTCCGTATAGAACAAGTGGCTGCTGGGTGGGGGGTGGTGGGATCAATGAAATTAAAACTTTTTTTTAAAACTACAATATCACTGTATTCTATTGGAGCTCTAGGAGATTTATCTGGGGATAGGTGCAGGGTATGATTACCCTTCAATTACCATGTCACCAGTTATCATGTGGTAACAACTGACTTGAGAGACCAAGAGGAGTACATGGCAATGACCCATCAAGCCACAAATAGAGTAAAGAGGCATTCTGGAGAAGAAAAGCTGTTAACAGAAGAATTCTAAGAGGTCAAAGGGCAGAGCTGCTTTTAACATAAGCTTTTCTGTATTTATTCCCATTAGATTTGAGGGCAGGGACTGTCTTTTTCCTCTTTTCATATTATTAGTGCTTGCCACAGTGCCTGGAACATAATAGGAATTAATAAATGTCTATTAATTAATTAATCGATTCCTGGTGTAGTTTGGATGGGCAGAAGAAAATTTTCATAGCCATAGCTTGAGAGAAACTACAGCTATTGTTGAGAATATTCATTGAAGATAACCTTTGCCTGAAAAAGCCAGGAAGCTGGCTTCATAGCTATTGGTTGAAGAGCTCAATAGTCCTGTCTTCTCTGGATAGAGGCTTGAAGACTAAGTTATACATGGTGCTGAAGTGAGCTCTTCAACTAAAGAAGTTATCTGAGCCATAGGAGAGTTGATTATTACCCATAGCACCTCCTTATATCCACCTAGCATATGGTGGGGATGTCTAGAAGAGTAAATAAAAAGCTGTGATCACATCATACTTAGTGACGTGCTTTCAGGAACTTAAGAGCTAGTTGGACTAGAAAACTATGATTTTTTTTTGAAGTGAAGAACAAATGAGGTAGAATTACCTGTTGGGCACCAAGTAGAGCAAAAAGTATAACAATGGCATCAATATATTAGTATCTCATCAGAGATATAAACTGCCCCCACATATTTTATTTCCTGATCAAGCATGTTTCCTGCTTGTGCACCATTTCACATATTAAGTTCTGTATATGGGAATATACCATATGGCCATATGAGTTCTCTATATATGGATATCCCATACATAATCATTATAAAAATCAACAGAATATGTATGGGTTTCTAGGGAAATGAGTTCAAAGTTTGAAGGGAGGAAGTTTAATGACAGTGCTTTTTATATAAACTGTGTTCTATGGCTAGTTGATGAAAATGAGAGCTATCACTACTTGTTATAGGGCAGAACTTGGTACTTGAAACAAGGATTCTTAACAAGGTGTTAAGTCAGTGGAATTGATAAGACAATGGTTATCTAGTTTAGCATGGTGATTAATAGTTCTCTAGTTCAGTATGATTGATTTAATCTTACAAAAAATAATGGTTCCCTAGTGATATAATCATTAGTTTATACTCAGTATACTGTAAATGATTTAATTATAATAGAGCATATAAGCTGGGACAAACTCAGCCAGACAGATTCATTCCATCTCACACCACTGTGGTGGCAGGTCTGTCCTCCTTAGCTTCTCCACTGAAACCAAAACTCAGGAAGGCCTCCAAGAAAGCTAGCCTGGACCCCATACAAGGAAACTAGATTGTGAAGGAGATAATAAAGAATTTGGACTTAACACCTGGCTACTCTCATGGTGATTACTCTACTAAAACAAAGGCTACTCCAAGATTTTCAGAACATCAACCAGAACACTACATTTTGGAATCTAAATGTGGGGGTAAGGACCTACATCTCTGACCCAGAAATTAGGGTGAGTACAAAAATAGACAAAAAGGAAACTTTTGTTAGGGGCTAAACTAGTGTTTCAGCTGAAATTGGACAAATGTTTAGAAAGGAGCCTTTTCCACCGCAAGGAAAATGTGTTGAAAGCATAGTTAAACTGATAAAAAAAAATCAAGGTTTGATTGTAACTTAGAAGCAGACCATTGAACTCTTCAAAACATTAAAATACATATCTCCTTGGTTCTCTAAGGAAGGAGATTAGATCCAGACAAGTGGAAATTAGGAGGAGAGCAACTAAGTGAATATTACAATGATAATGGCCCTGATTCAATTCCTAAAGAAACATTCTATACATATAACTTAATAAAATTAGCTTTAGGAAATTACATAAGTTATAGAAAAGGAAAAAGAAGAAAGTGCAGGAGAGGGAGGATACTGACAAACTGGGTGAAAGGCATAAAGAATTAGACAAGAATGAAGTTAAGTACAAAGCTGATGAAATTAAAGAGTATGGTGCTTCACAGCAGGAAACATTAGGGCATTCCCCATCCCCTGACCTACCCCCCCCTCAATTAACCCTTCATGGGTGGAGGGAGAAGGAGGAGGGGAGGGGCAGTGACACAATCAGCACCACCTATGAAGCAGCCTATGACATGATTACAAAAGGCATTAGTTAAATCTAAAAAAGAAGGACAGGATATATCTCATTTAATAGAAGCATACCCTGTTATTCAAGAGTTTGACTTTTCAGGTCAAGAAAGGAGAAGATACACTCCTTTTGACCTGGAAATTATAAAAGATGTAAAAAAGGGTTGCACTCTATGGGGCTACATCTTCTTATGTTAGGATGGTATTAGAGAATATTAGAAAAATTTTAACTCCTAGTGATTGAAAATCTATAGCAAGGACATGTTTAGAACCTGAACAAAACTTATTGTGGCTTTCAGAGTATAGTGAACTATGTAGAATACAAGGCCAATGAGATAGGCAAACTGGAGCTAATATACAAGTCATCTTTGATCAACTAGCAGGTATAGGTCAGTATGCAGATGCTTCAGCAAAGATTAATTACCCTTTGATAGCATATGAGCAAATTGCTGATGCTGCTATCAAAGCATGCGGCACCCTCCCAGGAAGACAAGATAGAGGGGAAGCCTTCATAAAAATAGAGCAAGGTTCAAATGAACCTATTGCTGATTTTATGGGACGTCTGCAAACAGCTGTCATACGAATGCTTGGTGAAAATGCAGCAAAAGAAATTATGATAAGACAATTTGCTAAAGAAAATGCTAATTTGGTTTGTAGAAGAATTATATTAGGACTACACAAGGATGCTCCTTTAGAGGAGATCATAAGATACTGTGTCATGGTGGGCACAAATACCTTTTATACCAGGCTATGATGCAGAATATGGGGTCCCTCTCAGCAAGGGACTTCCAGAGAGACTCATAGATGCTTTCAATGTGGTAAAGTAGGGCATCTGAAAGTTCAATGTAAGCATACAGATAGAGTGAGAGGATAGAATGGGAGAATAAGACCCAAAACCCTATATCCAAAATGCAACAAGGGCTTCCACTGGGCCCCAGAATGTAGACTGACCCAGGGAAATGAGAGGTGGGGCCCAGTTCCAAGATCTCAAACAAAAAACAGGTGGGGCATGACGGAAGCTAAGCTTACACCTAGAGAGTCTTTAGAAGTTCAGGACTCTGATGTGATCAATCAGCAAAAAAGTAATCAGATGGGAGAAAGGGATTACAATTGGGGAGAATACAGGCTTTTTAACCCAACAGAAGGGCAGTGTCCAGTTAAAGCAACTCCAATATAATCTCCAGGTTATGTGGAGAGATCCAGAAAGTGATGAATGGAAGGGACCAGATAGGTTAACTGCTTGGGAGAGAAGGTTTGCTTGTATCTCTATAGATGAAGAAGGAATCATATGGGTTACAATGAGCACCTTGAAAGAGACAAAAAGAGAAAAACCTCAAAACAAAGGAAAAGACCTAAGAAACATCTGCTACTGAAAGAGCATGAATGATAATGAAACTTACAGAACTTCAAAACCAGCAGCAATCATTGGATTATCTGAGACACGATAAGACTGATACAGGATTTCAAAATCTGCAGGAATCATTGGATTCTACGAGACATAGTGAGACTATTGCAGGACTTCAAAACTTGTAGGAATCATTGGGATCCCTGACACATGAAGTAATGGACAATAGATTGGTTTTGGACTATTTTTAGGACTTATGGACATGTGTAATTCCTCATGTTGATTCATATTATTTGTTACATCACTACTAGCTGTATAATACCTCACATTTTAATATTATGTATACCTGTTTCAAGTAATATCCTTCAGAAACCCACTAACTTGGTTTGATTCCCCATTTGCCTTTGGAGTTTTCATCTGCCTTCCTGAGACATCAGGGAGGGCATAATCACCTCCTTTTTTGGTGTTTTTACCCCTTTTTGAGGAGTCAGGAAAGGCATGATCACCTCCTTTTTGAGGTTCTCACCTTCCTGAGAAGTCAGGGAGGGCATGACCACCTATGTTCTAAAACAAAAGAAAGTGGGAGATGTAATGGGGCAGAACTCTGTACTTGAAACAGGGATTCTTACAAGGTGTTAAGTCAGTGGAATTGATAAGATAACGGTTATCTAGTTTAGCATGGTGATTAATAGTTCTCTAGTTCAGTATGATTGATTTAATTTTACAACAAATAATGGTTCCCTAGTGATAAAATGATTGGCTTATACTCAATATACTGTAAGTGATTTAATTATAATAGAACATATAAGCTGGGACAAACTCAGCCAGACAGATTCATTCCATCTCACACCACTCTGGTGGCAGGCCTCTCCTTCGCTTCTCCACTGAAACAAAGACTCCAGAAAGTCTCCAAGAAAGGTAGCCTGGGTCCCATGCAAGGAAACTAGATTGTGAGGGAGATAATAAAGAATTTGGACTTAACACCTGGCTATTTTCATGGTGATTATGCTACTGAAACAAAGGCTGCTCCAAAATCTCCAGAAAACCAAACAGAACACTATAACTAGTGTTTATAAGCTATAATGTTTGGAAAGGATATTGACCCTTTAAAAATGTATTGGGGAGACAGTGGGAGAAGTCCTAGCAGCTATATCTAGGAAGCTACATTATAAAATTTTATTTTGACTGACAAGATGATGTCAATTTGCCTTTGCTTTGATATATATATATATATATATACACACACACACACACACACATATATATATATATAATATATATCATAATCTTTTGATTGTAGGGACCCTCTTCTGGAAATTCTCTCCACTGAGGTATATTATGCAATCTATAGTCAAACCGACAGGGTTCTATAGCCAGGATATGCCAGCATCAGGATAACCCCAATTTTGTTGTCACCAAAGATAGCTCTCTTTCTAATGATGCTACATTGACTACATGTATATATAAAGGTGCTGATTGGATCCACTATTAATCTGCATTTTTTCTTTGAGTAAGATGTGGTGAATTTTTTTCAAAATTCTTTCTGAGATTATAAAGGGAAAAAGACCTACCTGTGCGAAATGTTTGTAGCAGTCCTTTTTATAGTAGCAAGGAACTGGAAACTGAATGGATGCCCATCAGTTGGTGAATGACTAAATAAGTTATGGTTTATGAATGTAATGGAATATTTTTGTTCTATAAGAAATGATCAGCTGGATGATTTTAAAGAAGCCTGGAGAGACTTACATGAACTAATGTTAAGTGAAGTGAGCAGAACCAGGAACAATTATAGCAAGATTATATGATGATCAATTCTGACAGATGTGGCTCTTTTCAACAATGAGATGATTCAGGCCAGTTCCAATAGTCTTGTGATGGAGAGAGCCATCTGCACCAGAGAAAGGACTATGGGGGCCGAGTGTGGATCACAACATAATATTTTAACCTTTTTTGGTTTTTTCCATTTTGTTTTCTTATTTTTTTCCCTTTTTGATCTTATTTTTCTTGGGCAGCATGATAATTGTGGAAATATGTATAGAAGAATTGCACATGTTTAACATACATTTGGATTACTTGCCATCTAGGGGAGGGAAAAATTGGAACACAAAGTTTTGCAAGGATGAATGTTGAAAATTATCTATGCATATGTTTTGAAAACAAAAATTTTAATAAAAAAAGAAAAAATTCTCAAAAATCTCTTCTGGACCTTTAAAATAGCTTTTAAAGTTATATTTCTCTAAAGATTTTTTTTTCCATTTAAAGGATTAGATAACAGTGTTGACTTTCATGGGGCCTGAGTTTAATAAAATAAAGAGAGCACATATATGAAATAGTCTATTCTCTTTCCCTTATTGGTATTCTTACCATATTTCCATAACATACATACAATATACTTCACCCTCTTTTGGATTCAATTGCTTCAAGGAGAAACTGAAGAAAATTATTTATTCTGCTTTATTCTCCAGTCCTTGTGGATAATAGAGTAAGTGGCTACAAAGTATGGCTGCCAGCTCTTTGGAGATTTATGTATTTGCAAAACACAAGGGAAAATTATTTCCCCTGCTTTGCAAGAACAGAGAAGTTCCAAAAGCTGACTATTCTTCTATATATTACTTACACAAAGGCTAATCCTAGATAAGCTCTTCTGGGAGAAAGTCTTAGTCCTATGGTATCACTGTTCTTTCAGATCATCTCTAAGAGACACTTAAGTTATGTCCATACTTAAGGCAAATAGAGAAAATGAAGTTGTCAGCCATCCATATGTGTTGTCTACACATTGTCAGGTCTCAAGGAACATCTGGATGATTGATTTAATTCTTCACTTTCCATCTGGACATTCCATGCTATATAGACACAGGCGGAAAAACATCTTTTGCTTCATTGACTACATTAAAATCTTTGACTGTGTAGATCACAACAAATGTGGCAAGCCCTTAGAGAGGAGAGTACCAGATCATCTTACTTGTCTCCTGAGAACCTGTATGTGGGCCAAGAAACAACAGAACCAAACATAGAATACCTGACTATTTTAAGGGAAAAGGAGTACAACAAGGATGTATATTGCTATCTTATGTAATTTAAATACAGAGTACATTATGTGAAATGACAGGCTGGATTAATCAAAAACTAGGATGAAGATTGCCAAGAGAAATACCAATAGTCTCGGATGTGCAGATGATGTCATTCTGATGGCAGAAAATAGAGAAATTAAGAAGCCTTTTGATGAGGGTGAAAGAAGAAAGTGTAAAATCTGGCTTGACACTTAACATAAAAACCCCAAAGATTTTGGCAACTGGTATTATTACTTCCTGGCAAATAGAGGAAGAAGAAATGGAAGCAATGTCAGACTTTATATTCTGGGCTCAAATATCAAAGATGATGACTGCAATCTGGAAATTAAAAGACACTTGTTCCTTGGGAGGAAAGCTATGGCAAATCTTTATAGTGTACTAGAAAGCAGAGATATCACTTTATTGACAAAGGTCCATACAGTCAAAGCTATGATTTTTCCAGTAGTAATATATGACTGTGAGAGTTGAAACTCTATGGAAACCTGAGCACAACTGTCAACACATTTAAATTGTGGTGCTGGAGAAGATTTTTGAGAGTCTTTTGGGCAGCAAGGAAGTCAAATCAGTCAATACTTGAAAAAATCAATTCAGATTAGTCATCGAAAGGTCAATACTAAAGCTGAAGCTTAAATACTTTGGCCACATAATGAGAAGACAGGATTCACTGAAAAAGACCCTGATGTTGGGAAAGAATGAAGATAAAAGGAAAATAAGGCAATGGAGGATGCCATGGATAGAAAAAACCAATGTGAATTCAGACAAACCTTGAGAGAGAGAGAGAGAGGAAGATGGAAGGAGCAATGGCCCATGTGCTCATAAGAGTTGGATACAATAACAACAACAACACACACAGACACACACAGACACAGTCGAGTTCTGTTGGAGGCAATGGACAGGTAGATTGTTAGCTACAAGTTCTCAGTGAATCTCCTCTATTTTCTCTGAACTCAGATAGTCTACATTCTCTGGCCCAAAGAAGCTAATTAAATTTTTTTTATTATAACTATAGAGAAAGAAGGAAAAACAACGCAAAACACCTGGTCCAAGCACATCATTTTGCCAAGAAGGTATTGAGACCCAGACCCAAGTTCACACAGGTATTACAGAGTCATCATCCAAATTCAGTTTCCATGAATCCCAGGATTTTTTCATTAGTATTTGACCACCTCTCTAAGATCTCTTTGAATATGTTGCTCTGTAAATAATTATTTATGGTTAGATTTCAAAGTGAAAAAGAAGGGAAAAGTAAAATTTCTAGAAATGGATATTGTTCAATCCTTTCCAATTGTATCTAATTCCTTGTGAATCCATTTGGGGTTTTCTTGGCAGAGGTACTGGAGTAATTTGCTATTTTCTTCTCCAGTTAATTTTACAGATGATGAAATTGAGGCAAACAGTGTTAAGTGACTTGGCCAGGATCACACAGCTAGGAAATGACTGAGGCCAGATTTGAACTCACGTAGATAAGTCTTCTATCTCCTGGTCTGGCATTCTATCCACTGTGCCACTTAGCTGCCCATAAATATAGGAACACACACATACCCATATACACACAGTGGTGAATATGGCATTTATGATTTCACTGATATAGAGAATTCTTAATTAGAAAAATCCTTGAGACCCATGGAGTTTGGCAATTTTGTTAACTTATTGTCTTGGAGAGGAACTCAGAGCACTAAGTAGTTAAGTGACTTGCCCAAGATCACAGTCTACCCAGAGGGAGGACTTAAACCTAGGTTTTCTATACTCTTGAGCCAGGCTTTAGGAATAAGGATATTATAGTTATAAACAACAACAACTTGCATAGCTATAGCACTTTTAAACATTTCCTTTTTTAAAAGAATTCTTTGTTATAAAATGTTATAAGATGACTCAGCAGAGAAAAGGAGAAAAGCATAAGGAGGGGGAAGAAAAGCTAGTCAATGTAAAAGTAAAATTATCAATAAAATTTATTTTTAAAGAGAAGAAAACCCTTTGATAGTTCTGGGAAAATGGATTGGAGAAGGGAGAAATTTGAGTAAGGGAGATTACTTACAACCTTGTTGTGATACGGCAGGTAAGGAACAGTGAGACCCACACTAAAGTGGTAGCCTATGAAGAGAAAGAAGATTGGGTACGAGAAGGGTTGTAGAAACTAAAAAAACAAACAAGATTGTCAATTGTTTAGATATGGCACTAAGATTGCAAATCTGGGAAATTAGAAAGATCATGGTACCCTTGATTGAAAAAGGGAAGTTTGAAAAGGAAAATGGAAAGAAAAAAGAAAAGAAAAGAGAAGTTTAAAAGAAGGGTGAGTTTGGGGAGGAAAGAACATAAAGAGATCTGCAATGCAGACTGCAACCTATCTTTGCCTACTCATACAGTCTAACTCAGTCTATCCTATCCAAAATGTAAAGATGGGATAGCCAGACCCACACCAGTCAGGGCCCTTGTTCACAGGACCAACCTTCCAAGGGATACCTACCCAAAGCCACAAGAGAATGAGCTAGGTGTAGGAGACAGGGATGCTAGTTGATGTGGAGGGGAAGAACAATTTCCTAATCATTCTTATAGAATTGCTACTGTGGATACTCAGCTGTAGATTGGTTTATACCTGCCCAAAGGGACCTCCACTCAAGTCAGAAAGGGAGAAGATAGGAATCTGCCCAAAGGAAAAAGGGGGCAGAGCAGAGAAGTACTGGGAGATAATGGATGAAAGATTGGTGTTCTCAAGTTGGAGAAAAGCCATATGATGAACTATGATGAGATATGACCCATTTTCTACCCCCCCAAAAAAACACTTTAGAAAACCCACAAAGGAACCATCAGGAAAATGCTAATTTGTTATATTGTAAAAAGGCTATTGTGAAGGCCAATAGTCAGTCTACCTTCACTTGCGTGAATGCAGTGACCTGTTCTCCTAGATTGTATTCCCCCTCAAAATAGCAGTGAACATTCCAGCCCAGTCTGGTAGGCAAAGACAAACAGCACACAGATGAATACCATGCAAAACGCAGGAGCAGAATACTCCCTTGCTAGCTCGCTTTATAGCCTTAAATAGCAGGTATGGTCATGAGCATGAAATACTAAAATTTATAAATACTGTTATTTCACATAAAGGAGCACCACAGCATGATGCTTACAAACACCAAAGATAAATGCTTTTGAAAATGAAGATCAGATTCTGATGACATGGGAAATAGGGAAACTTGAGAAAATCTCAAATTGAATAATGCTTTCTGGGGACATGATGCTATTGCTGCTGCAGGTACAGTTAATTATTTCCTGCTTGGAGGACAAAATCAATATCTATGATCTTTTGTTTTCAACTGTTTTCCTTCTTTGTGTATGGTCAAAGAGAAAGCAACATTGTGGCATTATTTTCTTTAGAGATTGAATTCTAATGAGTTATCAGAAAGTTGATTGCAAGTTGATAAACTTTATCCTTAGAAAAATGAATCCTCTGGAGGATTCCACATTGGTTTTAGGGAAGGGGGACAAAGGAGCACATATTTTAAGTCATTGATAAACACTAACATAACTGTTGGTTTCTATCATAAGATTCTCCTCTAGCGACCAATGAGTTGGAAATCATGCAATGATTTAAAATTAATATCATTACCCCAAATGTGCTGTGCAAAGAATGTGACACTGTAGAATCATATTTAAAAACCTACTTTTTAGTTTAACTAGAATACTAGAAAATACATTTCTCCTATCCCTTTATAGACATGAAAGTTGGAAACTAAACTTTAGACATGGAATATATTTTGTCTTATTAAGATACTTGCTTTATCCATCTTCTAAAGGCTATAACTTACCCTTTTGCATTCAGAGAGGATAGAAATAATTGTTGGGCAAAGGATCCTGTAGTCTTTGAGGGGAATGGTTAAGAAAGGAATTGAGTACTGATCATGCTGGTATATTAACCTAACATTGTATTTATCTTAACACATATATATTTTTTCATTTTCAAGATTCCTATAAATAATACCTCAAAGTATCTTGAAATAGAGATATATCTGAGAACATGGAGGAATTATGCCAGTTTGGATATTTCTCTCAAGTTAGAAATGCTTGGATTTAGAATAATGTTAAATGCATAAAAAGTGTTTCTGGCAAACATGTGTCTAAAATATAAAGAATGCAACATCAGAAAAATAGATACATTAATGCACTGTTTGTGGAGGTGTGAATTGATCTAGCTATTCTGGAAAACAACTTGGAGCTATGCCCCAAAAGTTATTGAATTGAGATAGCTAGGTGGCACAATGGAGAATTCAGGACCTGGAGTCAGGAAGACTTGTATTCTTGAGTTCAAATCTAGTCTCAGATACTTATTAGGTATTTGACTCTGGGCAGGCCATTTAACACTGTTTACCTTAGTTTCCTCATCTATAAAATGAGCTAGAGAAGGACATGGCAAACCACTTCAGTTTCTTTGCCAAGAAAATCCCAAATGGGGTCCCAAAGAATTGGACACAATTGAAACAATTGAATAATAATAACAAAAATCCAAAAAGGAAAAATCTAATCAATTAGAAAATGACTATTATATGGTTACATATACATATACAGCCCTAATTGTTTGGCTTTTAAATACATATATCTTGGGAAGACATTGCAGATAATAAATCAAGAAGAAAAGAGAAAGTAGCACAGATTGTAGTTGGAAAATTGTGAGGTGCTTTTAATAAGTCCCTAATTTTACCCTGAAACCAATATCTTTAAAGTCAATATTCTTCCAGTAAAACTAAATTCCTACAAAAGACAGGATACCGCAATCTCCAACAAACTGTAGTTTCAGGTCACCTGAGAGGCAATGAAGAGACACCTGATGGGAATGATCAAGTTGCACCATCTAACCAATGAAGAACTGCAAAAGAGAATCAGGATAAAAATATTATCAATAAAGGTATGATCAATTAAAGGTATGATGGGGGTTAGCCATGTAGAAAGAATACAGGATTACCAACAGACAGTTGGCACTTCTTTGGTACCCATGCAATATGAAAAGATATAGTCCAAGGTCTCCAAAATACTATGGAAATCCCTTGGTGGTCTATGAAAACCTTAGATTGGAGCTGCACATTATGAGATTGCAATCTGCATCACATTGCATGCCCACATTGATGAGATCATAAGTCCATCAAAATAAGGGCTGACACATCTTATACACTATTCCTTTCCAATACCTTCGAAGTAAGGAAAACTTTTTCTTCTAAGAGAAATAAATAGGTCATCTCTTTACCCATGTGATAACTAAGACACCAAAAAAATGTTACTTCATTCAGATATACACAAGTCATTTATTGAGTCAAATTTATATATTTATTTAGATAGATGGATAGATAGCTATAGATTTAGCTAGCTAGCTATAGATATTGATAACAATTTAGAGATGTATATATATATATATATGTGTGTGTGTGTATATATGTCTATATCTAATATATATGTCTGTGTATATGCATAATATATATGCATATGTGCATATATGTATGTATACATGTAGTATTCATAGTTGAGAAGTATATTATCTATAAATCTGCATTTCTCAGATTAAATCAGATATTTACTCCAAACACAAGCACTATTTTAAGGATTTTAATAATCATGAAGACAATCATGCAAAAAGAATTTGTACCAAGTTTTAAAAGAATGCATTCATTGTATTTGTGTCCATACAATTAGCTCTCTTAAGTTTCTGTTCTTGAGAGACAAACATTTCCTTCCCAAGGAAAGAAGATACAAATGAGTTTATCCTCATTAAAAGCATAAGTGAAATGGATCAGGGAAAACTATAGAAATAATCTGGGAAGGTCAAAGACTGAATATTGTACTCATTTAATGGAAATATCAGGGATCATTATTATCCCCACAAGATAGCCCCAAATTTAAGTCTTTGTGCGTCACTGAAACCAAGGATCATGTCTTTTTTTGTTTCCACTAACCCAACCAACCCAATAGCTAGGGAAAAATTGAAAAAACAATTCATTTTGGAATGTGAACCACCAAGTGTTTACTTCAGCAAGCAATTATTCAGGTATGGATTATTTTTGAGGATTTCCCCAGTATCTTATTCTTCTCTTTATTCCTCTTGTTCCTTAGATATTGACTGCTTCTCTTTCCATCAATACAACTACCACAGGGTATGAAAGAAAGTTAAAATCCAAATCAGTGAACTGTGTAGCTCATTATAAGACCGATGGAGTAGGAAGTGGAAAATATTCAGTAAATGAGGCTTGGAAATGATCTGAAAACTATATTCATCTATGTGATTACAACTGCCCATTAGCAGAGATAATTGGGAGTTGGCTGTATTCTTGTGGGATTCTTTAAAAGAACCTTTACAACTGAGAGAGTCCCTGTGAGGTTAAGTCATGGCTCAGTTATGGTCTCCAAAAATTTTACATTAATGAAAGATGTAAGAGGAAGCCAGAAAAGTCTTCATCAAGTACTACTTTATTTACTTAAAATACAAAGGTTGCGAGTGATTTGAAGACGATTTGTTTTTGTGAGAGTACTTGAACTCTAGCCTCCAACATTTCTTCCAGGGACCCTCTTGAGAATCAGAATTGATGTGGGGATTGTTTTAGTTGTGTTGTTAATAATAACTGACTGAGACTGTCTGCCAAAAACATTTCACTGCAGGATTTAAAATATGCTTTCCAAGCCTACAACTAATGGGTAGCGCTCTGATGTCAATGAACATGGGGTGGCAGTTGCCAGTTCATCAGGAATGCAAAACAACCAATTGTATGAATAGGAACACTGTATTGTGCTACTTTTTTACTATCCAATTTGTGATGTGCTTCTAATTGCATCATTTATTACAAGCAAGAAATCAAAAAGAGGCAGTCTTAAAGACCTAGGACCATTTTATAAAACCGTTAGTAGGTTGAGTTGCCTTGCCCAAATCTAAGTAAGGCATCACTTACTAGGTACTCTGAACTACTAAGCATGAAGACTATATGGATTAACACCTTAATACATTGTAGAGACTTCAAATTAATTCTTAATTTCTAACACAAAAATTGACTGAATGACATGGTTTTGTAGTCCTAGAGGAAGAAAAACTGGTTTTTTATTTGTTTGTTTATTTTTAAGAGAGACAGTTCAGAATAATGGATTAAAAAGCCGGCTTTACAGTCAGGAAGGCATATTTTCAAGGTCTGACCCATGAGAGTTAGGTAGCTATAAGCAAGTTACTTAAATCAGTTTACTCTAGGTAGCCCCCTAAAAGTATAATTATGATAGATTTACTTATCTATATCTGTAGAGGGAGTCTCAAAAGAAGTTCTGATAAGATCACAGGTTCACCCCCCACCAAAAATAGATGAGTTTTTCAAAAGTAATCCATTGCAGAAGTAAGCCAAATTTGTCAGGATCCTTGCCAACAGGATTACCCATCTCAAGCTAGAAAGTCGATTGAGCCACTGATGGCTAAGTTTCTTTTGATAGATGGGAACTGCCCATCTCAAATCTCATTTTCCAAAGTCCATAAGGCTTTCTTCTGACAGCTGAACCCCTAATCTATCTGGATGATGCTGATCAATTTATAGACATGAGTGGAAGAGAAGGAATCTCTAGTACCAGGAAAATGGAGCTCGTTCTAAGCACTTGAAGACTTTTGCTGCCAAGAGACTTTGATCCATGAGAAATTCTAGGCTATAAATGTTTGTTGAATGGTGAATGAATGAATGAATGAGGTCAAATGGTAAGCCCCAAGAGTTGCCCAAAATTAAAGACCTCAAACAGGAAAAATCTATTAGAGGGAGAGTTCAGTGGGTGCTCTCCTTGGTTCTGAAACTATTTCTACTACCTGATGGTATGAAACTTTGCTGATGTTTATTTACCAGGTATGAGATCCAGCATAGCTTTTCTCTGCAATCACAATCTGGGATATCTTGATTATTTTTTAATCATGATAACTCAAGAATATCTGACCCTGGATTTTACAAACTTGTCTTTTGGTACTATTACTAGTACTGCTGGATTGCCTCCAGTTATATATGCTCAGCCAGGACTCACAAGCCAGAGCTTGAGTACAAAGCAAAGCTTACACAGTTACTGAAAAATATCAATGCTGAGATACTGATTCCATTTTGCTGGGTCTTCACCTTGTTGGGGTTGGTGGAAAGCTCTAAAATGTCTGGTTGAAAGCCATTGAAACCATTGCTCTGAAAATCACTAATAAGGGGAAGAGTGGTACAATGGAGAGAGCCAGCTTTGGAGTCACAGGACATGAATTTAAATCTTTTTTTTTTATTAATTTTATAATTACAAAATTATAATTTTTTTTGATAGTACATATGCATGAGTAATTTTTTTTCTATAACATTATCCCTTGTATTCATTTTTCCAAATTTTCCCCTCCTTCCCTCTACTCCCTCCCCTAGATGACAGGCAATCCCATACATATTACATGTGTTACAGTATAATCTAGATACTATATATGTGTGTAAATCCAATTTTCTTGTTGCATGTTAAGAATTGGATTCCGAAGGTATAAGTAACCTGGGTAGATAGACAGTAATGCTAACAGTTTACATTCAATTCCCAGTGTTCCTTCTCTGGGTGTAGTTGTTTCTGTCCATCATTGATCAACTGGAAGTGAGTTGGATCTTCTTTATGTTGAAGATATCCACTTCCATAAGAATACATCTTCATACAGTATTGTTGTTGAAGTGTATAGTGATCTTCTGGTTCTGCTCATTTCACTCAGCATCAGTTCATGCAAATCTCTCCAAACCTCTCTGTATTCCTCCTGCTGGTCATTTCTTACAGAGCAATAATATTCCATAACATTCATATACTATAATTTACCCAACCATTCTCCAATTGATGGGCATCCATTCATTTTCCAGTTTCTAGCCACTACAAAAAGGGTTGCCACAAACATTTGGGTGCATACAGGTCCCTTTCCCAAACTCTTTAGTATTTCTTTGGGATATAAACCCAGCACTGCTGGATCAAAGGGTATGCACAGTTTGATAACTTTTGGGGCATAGTTCCAGATTGCTCTCCTGAATGGCTGGATTCTTTCACAACTCCACCAACAATGTATCAGTGTCCCAGTTTTCCCACATCCCCTCCAACATTCATCATTATTTGTTCCTGTCATCTTAGCCAATCTGACAGGTGCGTAGTGGTATCTCCGAGTTGTCTTAATTTGCATTTCTCTGATCAGTAGTGATTTGGAACACTCTTTCATATGAGTGGATATAGTTCATGAATTTAAATCTTGTCATTGACCCATTGATATTCCAGTTTCTTTTATAAAAAAAGGTTTACACTAGATCCTGGAGCCCCTTCCGGTTCTAGATCTATGATCTTATACCTAAACAGTAGTGGCAGAGCCAGCTAGCTAAGAAAGCTGGACCTGGACTCAGGAAGAGTTGAGTTTGAATTGATCTTAGACATTTACTGTTTGTTTGATCATGGGGAAATTAATCCCTATCACACATTCCTCATCTGTAAAATGGGAATAATAGCATTTATCTCTGAGGGTTACTATGTGAATAAAATGAGATCATATTTGTAAATTGTTTTGCCAACCTTAAAGAAGCGATTGTCCCAACATGAAGGTATTCACTGTGATGCATGTTTACAAAAAAAATTTCAAGGTTGAAGAAACAAGTGTTTAATTTGCAATGATTATGATTTTTGCACCTCTTATTAAGAAATCAGTGTGACAAGGACAAGGAGTACAACGGACCATCTGATGCACTACATACTAACAAGGGTAGATTTTGATTTGTATTATGTTGAAGAAGCTTTCTCAACAGATCTGATACAGAGTTTTACTTGTCCCTGTTGTGGAAAAATGGGTTATACATAAATATCCCTTCAAGAACATGTTAGTTCTGAACATGCAGAAAAATCAACAGAAGTGATTTGTCCAATCTGTACAGCATTACCTGGAAGAGATTATAAACACAATGACTTTGTAGCTCATCTCATACATGAACACAGATTCCCTAGAGATGTAGATGAATTGAGTGGTGTTTCACCCTGGCTTGGGCTTTAGAAAGTCCTCAGACAGTAGATCAAACATGCATTTTACTAGTAGTACTACTAAGGGGCATTCTTTGCAGAGTTCATATTCTCCAAGCAACAGGGAATCCTGTTGAAGCAATAAGAATCCTATTGCTGAGCTTTTATCTCAGTTATCAGGAGTGAGACTTTCTGCAGGATGACAGTTCAATTTATCTGGCCCTTCAAATTCCTAGTCACTCACAACTGCTGCAACTAGAACAACATCATTCACAGGCAGCACAGCAACAGCTGGAGACAGCCTGAAATGTAACCTGGCACACTAATATAGCAGTGTCACCAATGCAATTATATAATTGACAACAACCAACATGTCAAATAGGGAAAACAATCAACTAACTATTCAGAAATCTCCATTTCTTTTTTACAAGATTGATATCCCAAGATGTCAGAAACAGCATCAGTCAATGTCAAGTGAGCAGACAGATCATAACTTGTTTGTCCAAGACTTTCTTGTTTTGTTTTATTTGTTTATTTTTTTGGTTGAGGCAATTGGGGTTAAGTGACTTGCCCAGAGACACATAGCTAGTAAGTGTTAAGTATTTGAGACCCAATTTGAACTCGGATCCTCCTGACTTTAAAATCAGTCCTCTATCCACTGTGCCATCTAGCTTCCCCTTGTTCAAGACCTTCCATTGTCCATTTTGATGTATGAAGGAAGTTCCTAATTAGATGAGGATGAAGAGAAAAGGATGTAGGTAATTGCATATTTTAATGCTATGGGCTGTGGAGCTATTGTGCTTTTAGATGTTGCTTTAGAAAATCTAAATTTAAAAGAGTAATAAAGGAAATGAGTCTCTATTACTTCCTCTTTGATGATATCCCAATTCACAAACAATATCCTTTGGGTAGTATTTGTCAATGAAAGTGGACAGCAACCATCTGCAAAGAAGTGGGAATAGTGAGTACCTTTTAAAATTCTTCCTTGAGGCCAGGCTAGGGCATTATCATTTCACAATATTCTATGTGAATTGTCTTATGGGTCTTTTCCATTTGCATTGTTCTAGTCATTTTATATATTGTCTTCCTTGTTCTCCCATTATACTTTGCATCCATTCATATATAAATCTTCTTTTGCTCCAGAAATTTAAAATAAAATAAACATATAGCAAAACAAAAATAGTGATACCAGATGTCCATTCAATCCTAGAAAAGCCTCTAACTTACATTTCCAATGGTTACAAATCTGAAGGCCATAAAAGTTATCTTTGAATTTCTTCTAAGAACAGCAAAATCTACCAGTAACATTTCCACTGATTTTAATTTGTAAACTGGTTTCCACAGAAATGACATCTTGTTTATATACTCTTTGCAGTTTGTTTCAGAGAGGCAATAAAATTCAATAAAAATCTAATATAGCGAAAATGCAGAAATTGAGAATAATGACTTGCACATGGATAGAATGGGGCTGGTTATTTTCCACTCTAAAAAGTAAACACGATTAGAGGGGAAGACCATTTGAAAACAACAATATATATAATTAGTGAGAACAATGCAGAGCACTAGTTGGCCAACAGCTTCCACAGAATTAGACACAGTGTTGGGACCGCTGATGTAGCATTTGTGGTTTGCCTCAATAGCATAAATGTGGCAAGAAATCAGATGGAATTTTTCTCACTTGTCAGAGCTATAGAAAAGAAGAGGAGGTCTCCCTGACTCTGGACACTGTTGTGACAGACTTGTCCAAACTTCTTAAGTTACAGTTACTCAGGGTCAGAGCCAAACTCTAGCTGCTTCCATTTCGGTTGACTTGCCACATTCCACCTCCCTGAGAGGAGGTCTTAGAGATCCCTTATGACCTGTCAGGGTCAGAATCATGGGAGAGAACAAATTCAGGGTCATGAATAGAGATTAAGGAACAGCAGGAAACAATGGAAAGAGTGTGGATTTGAAACAGAGGATCTAGGTTTGGAACCTGACTCTGCTATGTGATCTTGGAAAGGTTACTTAATATATTGGGCCTCAGTTTCTTCATTTCTTAAAAAAGGGGGAGGAGATTGGACTAGATCAGTGACGTTAAACAATAGAAATGGAACCACTAAACCAAACATGAGGATCCCCACCTATGGACTTGGAAAATGATGTGTCAATATTATCTATATTCTATATTTATTTTATTAATAATAAAATTTGTTAAATATTTCCCAACTACATTTTAATCTGAGCTACACTCAAAGGTGTCACTACTGCAAGGCAGCTGTGTATGTTGATACTTCTGGACCAAATATCCTTCAGGATGCTTTCCATTCCTCGGTTACATGATTTATTCTATGATTCTCTAAGGACTCAATTTTATTACTCAATTGTTGTGACTAGGGCATCATGTTAGGTGGAAAAGGAAATGGAAAGTTTAGATGAGACATGGTCCCTGCCTTCATGGAGTTCATATTCCAATAGTATCTGTCTAAATAGATTCATAGATAATTATAATATGATAGAAAATGCATCAAAGATGTGAAAACTAACCTTTGATGCTCAAGTTGATTGGGGGAAGAAGGAAGAATCATTATCAACTAGTAAGAAAAGGAGAGAGTTTATAGCATTTGAACTGAACCTTAAAGGATGGATTGGAACTTAGCAGGTGAAAAGAGGGAGTGAGAGCCTCCCAGGGAAAGTGAACAATATGAACAAAGTCACAGAGACTCAAGTCACAGATTTAGTTTGGAGGCAAGTCAACAAGCATTTATTAAGCACCTACTATGTGCAAGCAAAAAAGTAAGACTTTAAGGCTTTCATTTTAATGGGGAGGAAGACAACACTCAGAAGGAAGCTGAAAGGGGAAGGGGGCCACAGAGCAGGAAGATAGTGGTCAAGCTGGGAAGAGCAGAGCCAGAAAGTAATGAAAGTTGGTTGGTCTTTTTGCCTCCCCAAAATAGAGGCCTTGAAAAGAACAGAGCAATGACAGAAGGAGACTGGCAATGGTAAAAGGTGAATCGGTCTCAGGTAGTTAGGGAAGTTCTAGTGAGGGACAGAAACTAAGCCATAGAGGCAAAATCTGGAAAACTGAGGGGTGTGTGTGTGTGTGTGTGTGTGTGTGTGTGTGTGTGTGTGTACTCTTCTCTTCTTTGACTAATTCAGATAAAAATTCTGTTTAAACCTTGCTGGTCCTTCCTAACCTCTCCTTATTTGTATAGACTTCTATTTGTGCATCCTCATGCAAGATAATTTCTTCCCCATTTCTCTCCCTTCCCCATTTCTCCTCGTATATTCCTCCTCCTTTCACTTTCCATTCTTAAGATCATCAAGACCACTATTAGGCTTTGTTTAATTAAACTCCCATTATGTCCTATTGAGGATAGAGTTCAGAGAGGCTCTCTATATTAGAATGCAATTTATCACTGTTTAAGTTCTTTATAGTTCATTTATTTTTATCTTTTTATGTTTCATTTAATTCCTGTTTGAACTTCAAAGGCTCTACACAGATTTAGCCTTTTCACAAATTATTGGAAGTTTTCTATTTCATTAAAAATCCATTTTCCTCTTATAGGATTAAACTCAGTTTTGCCCAGTAAACTATTCTTGGCTGTAAGTCCATATTCTTTGCCTACTGAAATATTAAATTCCAAGCTTTTACCCCTTCACAATAGATTGCTCCATCATGTATGATTCAGACTATGGCTCCTCAACACTTGATTCTTCCACTCTGGTTGTTGCAGTACTTATTTTTTCATAGGCTAAAAGATCTGGATTGTTACTAGAATGTTCCTGAGACTTCTTGTTTTGGAATTTTTTCAGTAGGCAACCAGTATATTATTTTTTTAGATTTTGTCCTCTCATTCTAAAAGACCTGGAATGTTTTCCTTTAAGATTTATCGAAATATGATATCTAGGCTCTTTTTTTCTTTTCTTTTTTTTTTTTTTTTTGGTCATGACATTTAGATAGTCCAGTGATTCTCCTTGATCTGTGTTCCAAGTCAGTGTTTGCTGTGAGATACCTTAAATTTTTTTTTCCTCTCTCTTTTTTTAGTCTTTTGATTTTATTTTTAGTATTTCTTGTTGAGTAGTGATTGGGTTCTATTTGATTCATTCTTATTTTCAGAGAATTTGGGAAAAGTTTTCTACCTCTTGTGCCAATCTATTCTAATAGCTTTTCAATCCTTACTTTCATAGTTATGTATTTTCCAATTTTTTCTTTACTGTTCTTATTTCATTTATCAAAAATAATTTTAAACTTTTAAAAACTCTTGCTTCATCTTTTTTAGGAATTCTAGTTGAATTTATGCCCACCCTGTTTTCCTTGAAAGAAACTTTGCTTGTAAAATAACTGTTTGGACATGTATACATAGATTGTATTTTAACATATGTAACATGTATTGGTCAACCTGCCATCTAGGGGGGGGGGAAGGAGGAGAAAAAATTGGAACAAAAGGTTTGGCAATTGTCAGTGCTGTAAAATTACCCATGCATATATCTTGTAATAAAAAGCTATAATAATAATAATAATAATAATAATAATAATAATAATAATAATAAAAAGAAACTTTGCTTGTAGATATTTTGGAGCCATTCTCTCCTGGGTTTGCGTTTTGATTGTCCATATTACGGTTTTTTTTTTTTTTTTTTTATGGTGGGATTATTTCTCTGTTTGATCATTCTCCCTGACTACTTCATGACTTCTGATAATGTACAAGCTGTGCTTTGTACACTTCTGGAGGGAAGGTCTGGACTGCATCTTTGCTGTTTTCTTGGGAATGTTAAACATTGTGGGATTTTAGGCCCTCAGGGACAGCTCAGGTTGGAGATCTACAAGCTTTTAGTGCTCTCAAAGTGGTCTGATCTAGGATATAAAGTCTGAACACTGCTCTCCTGCTCTGAACTTTACAAATTCCTGATGTGAGTTTGGGTCTGAGCAGCAGTTGGCTGCTGTTGGACTCAGCCACTGTCAGCCACCTGGGAAGCCCTTCTGGTCCAGTGTGACAGAGCCTCTGCTCTGGTCTGGGATTCCTGCCATGGTTATTTCTCAGAAAGCCTCAGGCTGGGCTTAAAGTTGGAAACAGAGATCCTGCCTTGCTCCTGGACTCTGAGCCACACAGCTGCTGCTTTTCCTGGAACTGTTCATCTCTTGGTACACCTCCTAGGGCCTGCTTCCACCCCCTACCTCTGCACACCATTCCTGGGCACATACCTTCCTCAGTCTATCCTGGATCTGTTAACCAGAAGTGAACAGTCAATCTGCCCTTGAGCACCTGTTCCCACCACAGTGTCCCCTTATGGGTCTGGTGTCTAGCTTCTCTCTTGTTCTAGAAATCTCTGCATGGATATACTTCTAGCCAGACCTTGCTCATGAAGAACAACAACTAAACAATCAAACAACAGTCAGGTACAGCCTCACTGGTCTCATCCTATCAGACTATTTCACCTTCTGGCTAATATTGTCCCAAGTACAGAAAGTGTAGTCTATAGTAGGAGTATTATATTCTTTATATATTACATATATTATGTCATATATATGCTATCTATTATATTCTTTATATATTTGCATGCTATTTAATATATATTATTAATATTCTTAAGAATATTCTTTACATATTCTTTAGTTCCCCAGGGTCCTATCATCATTTACCATTACTACCAAACTCCAAGGTTAAACTCTAGCAAAGGAATTATAATCATAATCCTAAACAGCAAATCCTACTCTTGAGCACCTTTTGTAAACAGAGAGAATTATTCTAAGTGCTAAGGATAAAAAAATTCATGTAAAATGGTGCCAGCCCTTTAGGAAGAAGCAGAGCCAGGCTTCAAAGTTTTGGTCTAAATTCTAAGCTCTTTTTACAATATAGTACTGAATCTAGAAAAGGATCCCTAACATCATTGAAGGCTGCTGCCATTGAGGAAGGCTTTTCGGAATCAGAATCACTCAGAATCAGAGAACGACAGAGCAGAAAAGGACCTCAGTGGACATCTATTTTTTTATAGTTTTTTATTTACAAGATATATGCATGGGTAATTTTTCAGCATTGACACTTGCAAAACCTTTTGTTTCAACTTCCCCCCCCCCTTCCCCCAGATGGCAGGTTGACCAATGCATGTTAAATATGTTAAAGTATAAGTTAACTATAATATATGTATACAAGTGGACATCTATCTTGAAAAAGGATTTCCTTTCTAATTTGGCTGAGAAGTCATCTAGCTGGTGCTTAAGAGAAATTAAGGGAATCCCACAATCTCTTGAGACAGCACTGTTTACTTTTGAATAGTTCTGTAGTTGCTAAAAAGATTTCCCCTATATCAAGCCCAATTTTTCCCCCTTTATTTTTGCAACTTGCATTGTTCCTAGTTCCTACCCTTCTTCTATTTATGGAAAACATGGAGGTTGAATTGAACCTGAAGAAAGAATAAGATGCAGATAAGTAGAGAAGTCCAAGAAATATATTCTAAGTACAGAAATAATGTGTTCAGAGAATAAGGAACAGAACAACTGGTTCCAGGCCTTGTCAAGGGGCGGGGAAAATGAGATAGAATTGGAAAAGTATTTCTTTATGGACCCAAGGTCATTAGATTGTTTATAAAAATTCAGTGAGAGAAACTTTGCTCAAAGATAATGCTGGAAGGTAGGAGAAATGGCTGAATCAATTTAGCAGCTGAGATAAAATCTGATGGTCTTTTCTAAATCTTCCTCCCTTTCACTCTATCTCCTGCATTTGACATTATTGACTATCCTCTCCTCACAGATACTCCTTTCTGGATTTCTGTGACACTTTCCTACTTTTTCTAGTACATTAAAGAGTTTAGGCAAGAAAATCCCCTTCATATTTCTCTACCTGTGATGCTTCCCCCCAATTCTTCTCTCATTGTCCTGACAGTAGGGGTAGTGACTAATCAGAGGAAGACCTTCAGGATGTCCAGCAGATCCACTATTGAAGAGTTATTTTAAAACACACAGATAAATACACTGTGTATGCATTTGTGTGTGTGTGTGTGTGTGTGTGTGTGTGTGTGTACAAATTGTATAGGATGTCAATGTGCTGTAATCTGCACTAGTTGAAAGTCTATTGGTCCTCTAATAATAGGGGTCTTCAAGGGCCCAAGGCTCTACTAAGCTAGAATTATAAAAAGAGTCAGACTTGAGCAGCATGGGTCTTGGTTTCTGGGCTTACATTATCATGGTTTGATTGTGGAAAACTGGACTCATCATGATACTGAAATTCATTGCATCAGCAACCCAACATAAATTTCAAAATGCTTCCTTTTTGCAATTTGGAAAGTCTTGATTGTCAGTAATTAAATTGTATTAAAGTATATAACCATTCCATTAAGTTTAACAAGACTCCCAAATGGGACCAAAACTAGTTTGGAGTAAGATGTGTTACTGAAAGGAAGCAAAGGTTAGCATTCATGATTACAAAGGCAAGATAAGGGAAATAATTAACTAAACTAACTGGATCTGAAACCAAGAGAATATACCATGGGACATTTTCCATGCAATTACCTTTTGTTCATTTAGGAAAAATTACAAAGAGACCATTTAGGCGATGTAAAGCCAGGAACTGCATAAATGAAACACTGTGATCTTCAGTATCACTATTTATGGAATTGGATATGTGTGGGATGGGGTGCTTGACCCTTTTACACCAAACTGACAACTAGGAGGCATCTCCAGATGCCTTTTATTTTCCAGAAAACTTTTATTCAGTTCTTGCAAGAAATGGTCTAAGCAGGTCAACTGGACAGTTCAGCATGCTATGTACACATGGCAGAGAATGGATTATATAGCAGAAAAGATTCAAGTACATACCCCTGTTCTGTTAACTTTTAAATTCTTTGGATGGATGGAAAAGGAGTGACCATTGACTAATGGTCAACAACACTATCTACTTCCTCTGGGTCATGTGACTTCCTGTAGCTTACACCTAGGGGTTGACCTTTTCTTCCCTACAATCCTCAGAGAATAGGGATCATGTGATTTTCTGAAATTTAGGTCTTAAGTGTGACCTAGCCTGAGAAATCTTCACCTGTTTTATTCAGTCAATTGGAAGACTCCCTCCATTCCTCTCTCCTTTCTTCTCTTCCTTCCTTCTTCCCTCCCTCCTTCGCTCTTTCCTTCCTCCCTTTCTCCCTTCCTTCCTTCCTTCCTTCCTTCCTTCCTTCCTTCCTTCCTTCCTTCCTTCCTTCCTTCCTTCCTTCCTTCCTTCCTTCCTTCCTTCCTTCCTTCCTTCCTTCCTTCCTTCCTTCCTTCCTTCCTTCCTTCCTTCCTTCCTTCCTTCCTTCCTTCCTTCCTTCCCCCCTCCCTCCCTTCCTTTCTCTCTCTCTTTCTTTCTTTCTTTTCTTTGTGGATAGAGAGTAACATTGCATAGTAAGTAGTATATTTGCACAAGTTGGAACTCAAGAAATGCTGTAGTTTCGCTAAAAACAATCATCAAGATGCTAATCAACCAAACATTACTGGATTTAATACTAGAAGGGGATGTCTGTGTGTGTATAGATATAGAAAGGGACACTGAGTCACAGAAATATTTAAATGGCCCTTAAAAAGTAGCCAAATAGTACCTAAAGCTCAGGTCTCTAACACTCACTATGTTCATCAGGTTTGCTTACTTAATTGATACTATTTGAGCTAAGGAGACTCTGCAACACAAGATTGTTGAGAAGAATGTATTTTGTAAATTATAAAATGCCATAGAAATGTGAGATATTATTGTTTTACTTAGGTAGATTCCTTGGGACATGAATACTCTCCACACTTTTAAAATGACAGATTGCCAGAAGAAACAGTGGGATACTAAATGAAGAGTAAAAGAGTTAGGCTACAGGGCTTTTTCTACAAAACAATCCCTTTTTGCCTGAGAAATTTTTACGCATCCCCAAGTATATAGGCATATAAAATAGGTTTATAAATCAAACATTTATTTTTAATAAATCATAATTTCATGACTTTCACATTCAGTTACAAGACCCCATATGTGGTCAAAACCCACAGTTTAAGAAGCTTTGGTTTAGAGGATTTGAAACCTCAACAGGTTTTTTTTTAGTTCTTCCTCTATCATATCCTGACAATTTATACCAGAGGGATTTTTCAGAGTTGCAAGGGAGATGAAAACGTCATCTCTTGAAACAGATACTTGGAAACCCTTCATTCCAGGATGAAGCTGCCTTGGAATCCATCCGAAATGTGGAGATTTTCCTCTTTCATCCTTCAAAGAAACAGTTTGACTGCTGTGTTTTATTTCAAGTTTTATAGACTTCTCGAATACTCAGATACATAAATTACCTCAGACATGAAACTATGATAAAGGTGGGGAAACTTCAAAATGAAACAAAATTCAGCATATCTGTTCTTTCCATCAGGGTCTTTTGGAGAAAGTTAGAAAATTACCAAGGGTGAAGTTACCCAATAAAAACACCTGGAAAGGTCATCTGAATGTACCCTTCCAACCAGTTGACAACTCCAAAAGTACCTGCCCATTTTTCCACACTTCATGGTCAGTCAGATCAGTAATCCTTTTTTATTTGCCATAGCCCATGATGTTAAAAGCCAGTGGTTGAAAAGAGCATGCAACAACATGCCCACTCCTATCCCCACCTTATTTTCTGTTTGTAAAATCCAAATCAGTATTGATAGATTACTCCCTTGCCAACCTTAAACATTGAGGCTGGGGGTGGGTTGTTCTGGAGCTGAAGAAATATAGCATTCTTGCCCTAGAGTAGCTCCTTAATGTGAAAAACTGAAATGCAAATTCAGACATGAAAAAAGAAAGTCCCTAAGGAAAATAGAATGAAAAGGTGAATAAGAGGGGATTTTTAAAAAACATTCTAGTCAAATGTAACTTCCACATCAGGCTGGTGTTAAGAATGGGTGGAGTATCAAAGCAACTCAATTCTCAGGATGCAAAATCTTGAATACATGAGAACATACAAGAAACACCTGTCCCTAACTCACACAATGTGAAAATTTCCTTTCTGAGGAATGTAAAACTTTCCTATTGTCTGCTGGGTACTCAATGAGTCAAACCTGAATCATTTTGAATACATTAGCAAAAAGGGGGAAACCAACCAGTCTTGCTTGTCACTGATAACAAATTGGAGTTAATGCCAACAAGGAATCATGATGATGGATCCAAATCTTACAAATTCATGGAATGTTAAAGCTAGAAGGATCATTAAAGAACATCTGGCTCATTGTATTTTTGAAGGAATAATTGTGTTTTTTGTATTTTAAGAACAATTTATGATAAGCTTATATTTAAATATTAAAATCAAATCAACATATTTATGAATTATTCAATTAAAGAAAGACTTCTATGCCCTAGAGACGGGATATAAAGACAAAAATGAAAGATATCCCTACCTTCAAGGAACTTAACATAAGTAAATATAAAATAATTTTGGTGTATTAACTACTTGATTAGGAAAGGTCTTGTCTAAAAAGTGCACTTGGTCTGAGACTAGAGTTGAAGTAGTGATTCCAAAATAAACAAGATGACTTTGAAATCTGTGCATTCATTCAATGAATATTTGTTAATCAGCCCACTGTGTGCAAAGCACAATACCAAGCACGAAGAATATAAAAACAAAAACCATGAAATTTCTGACCTCAAGAAATTTATACCCGCCTTGATAGAAACAAGATATACATAGGAAAATAAGGAAATATAGAAGTAGATGAAAAGTAATTTCTTCAAGGGAAACGAATGCCTTGAAATCAAATGTGGATGTTCCTCAAGATTCTGTTCCAGATTCACTTCTCTATATTTTTTTCTCTTTGAAACCTCATCAGCTCATTTAGATCACAGATTTAGATTGTATCTATGCAGATGACTCTCCTATCTATCTACTCATCCTTAGTCTCTCCCCTAAGCTTCAGACCCATATCATCAATTATCTGATGGATATTTTGAACTGGATGTCCCAGAGACATCTCAAATTCATCCAAAACTAATCTAATTATTCCTCTTCTTAAATTTGGCCCCCTTCCAAACAACTAACTCTATTTCTGTGGAAGACATCACCATTGCTTCAGATTTATATTCTCATCATTCTCCTTAAATCCCAACTCTCCATCACTCCACATACCCATATTGCTATTTTTACCTTCCTAACATCTCTTTTCTTGCACTCACACAATTGCCTCAGGTCAAGCCATCATGGCCTTTTACCTAGATTATTCTAACAGCTTCCTAATTAGTGTCTCTGTCTTAAATCTCTTTTACCGGTCCAGATCATTCTATGTATTGCTTGCAAAATAATTTTCCTTAAGTGATTCTTCTACCCAATTAATTCCATTGGCTTCTTCTTGCCTCTAGGCTAAAATGAAATATAAACTCTTCTGTTTAGCTTGTACAGTCCTACATAGTCTATCTCCCAACTATCTTTCCATTCTCACTGGATGTTACAAGAGTAATAACCTTTAGCACATTGTGATATGACAATTCATCTTCTGTCTCTTCACTCTTGGATGAGCCATTTCCCATGCCCCAGTATTCTCTCCTTCCTTACCTGAACTTCTAAGAGACTCTCCCTTCCATTAAGATGCAACTCAGACACTATCTTGTATATGAAATCTCTCTTGCTTCTCCTCATGTTAAGTGCCCTTTTTCCTAAACTACTTGTATTTAATTTCTTTACATTTATTAACATTATATTCACGCTACATGTGTTGTTGTATGGTCATTTCAATCATACTCAACTCTCATGACCCAGAGGTTTTCTTGGAAAAGATACTAGAGTGGTTTGCCATTTCCTTTTCCAGCTCACTTTACAGATGGGGAAACTGAGGTAAACAGAATTAAGTGACTTGCCCAGGGTCTCACAGTAAATGCCTGAAGCCTAATTTGAACTCAGGTTTTCCTGATTCTAGGCCTACTGAGCCACCTAGCCACACCATTGCATATATTTTTACTTATATATTACTAATTTCACTTGCAGAATATGAGCTCCTCACTTGTAGAGATTATTTTTAAATTCTTTGCACTTGTATCCCTAAGTTTTAGCAGAGTATCTGGTACCTAATACTTGATTTTTAAATGTAATTAATTGATTCATTGAAATGAAGAGAAATGGATCACGATTTCTCTTCACCTGGTCTCCCACACTCTGTATGTGTTAAAGCATCAGGGACCTAACATGTTGATTCACTTGCACAGCGATGTTGAAAAAGTGAAGTGGCTTTTAGATTGATGAGGGCAACTTGGTTACATAGTACAGTCAAGAAGAGCTCCTGGGGAGCATTTCAGCATTCACAGATGGTGTCCACTTGGCAGAATCTCTTTCTACACCATTGTTGCAAGAAGCTGTCCTGGTCTGGTTTTCCAATAATGTAAGCTGTATGGTGGAAATGGAAAACCAGGTCAAAAAAATAAAAATAAAAAACCCTTTTCAGACAGTCAGGATATGCTGGATCACAGATTAATATAAAAAGAAGCACCACAATGCTATCTTTTCTTAGATCAACTCAAATATGTCCTTTGACCAACCCCCACTTCCATCTAAGCTCTAACTAATTGTTTTTCACTAATGTACATGATTAATAGCAGTGCCTGTTTTTGCAATTAAAGGCCTCTCTCAGAGGAAGGTGACTATCAGGCTTCTGCGGGGCAATGACCAGTTAAAGCTTCAAGAAAGCAGATTGCTCATACATGGAAGGAATATTAACTCCTTTAAGGTGGACAGACTGAACTCTTTCATGGGATAGTCCTATGGTTTCTGAGAATAAATAAATGAATCTGGAAGGGGAATCTGGAAGGGGAAGACCCTCAGAGTTTCTCCCCAAAGCAGAAATGATTGCTATTTAATCCAATTTCAGTCAATCAAGACCCAAATAATGACCAAATGGGCTTGGCCTGGGATCTAGACATAGTCAATTAGAATCAGATTGGTTTTCGTTTAAGACTTGGTCCTTGAGAAAGAAATCTAGCTAGTAAACCCTAAGATATCTTGGGAGGGTTCAGAGGTGCAAAAAAGAAAAAATGCTTTTAAGAGCATCTGTAGGTAAAAGGGTGTGATACTCTATGTGGACAGAGGAGAGGAAGGAGGAAAGGAAGGAAAGGAGGGAGGAAGGGAGGAAGGAAGGAAAGGAGGGAGGAAGGGAGGAAGGAAGGAGGAAGGGAGGAAGGAAGGAGGAAGGGAGGAAGGGAGGAAAGGAGGGAGGAAGGGAGGAAGGGAGGAAAAGAGGGAGAAGGGAGGAAGGGAGGAAGGAAGGAAGGTCACCAATAACATATTGGTGACCAACCAAACTGAATTTGGGCCTCTGAAAATTTCCAATTGGAGTTATGTGTTATCCAGGAAATTTTTATTTCATTGTTGGAGTTGGGTAGCACAGGATTATTGTTGGTTTTTCTGCTAGCCTCTAAACATTTAGCAGGCTGTCCAGGCCAAAGAGAGACTGCAAAATCTAACAGAGTGGCTACTCATATTGGGACCCAGGAAAGTGGAAATTATTTCAAATAACTCCTGTTTTGCTTGCATATGCTTTGTGGAAATTCCCGCACTAACAATTTGCAAATAAAGTGAAAGTGTGTAAAAATAGAATGACCTCAACTTTCAACAATGGTCATGTTCCCCAGGCTCCCGGACCATGAATGTGCTTTATAATTGACCCACAAATGTCCACAGAGAACCCTCCTCCCAAATAAAATAAAACTAATCTGTCCTGTAGAGGAATATAATAGTTAAAAAAAAAAAAGCAAAGGGTAGTGATCTGACATTAATAGCATTTTTTTTTTACAGGCTTCAAAAACATAAAAGATGAGGAAGTGAGAATATATCCAAAAGTTTTTTCAATCCAAATCAACTCTAATTGCGTCAATTCTCAATTATCTGCAGCAAATATTGAATCACAGATTGTCTTTCCAGGCCTACTCCTGGGCAACTGCTGGGTCACCTCCCCATTCCTTAGCACTAGCTGGTGGCTCAGGAATGTCAATTCACTTTTTGATTGGTCTAAAAGAAAACATAATCAGGAAAGTAACTGTGCAGTGGTGGTGGGGGGGGAAGGGAAGCTTAAAGTATATGCAGAACCCAGTATATTTCTTTTATTATTCATTGTTTTGAATTAAGTACCATACTTGGGCAGCCAATCCCAGACATGGAGTTTGGCGACCTTACTTTAAATCCTGACTTTAGCATTTACTAGCTGTGGTAGTGTATGGCAAATCAATTTCTTCATCTAAAAAATGGGAATATTAATATTACATTACCCACCTTACTAAATATTATTATAATGAGTCTCTGTAAATGTTAAAGCACTATAGGAATTCAAATTTTGTGACTTGTTCCTCAGAATAAATAAGAGAAAAATTGAATAATTCAGCAAAAAAATGTGCCCTATTTTGCCAATCTAATTTTGCATTTATCCAATTTATTCCTGCATCTCAGAGATGTTATTAGTTTTGCTATTGTTTTTACCAGACCTGTGATATCATCAGTGTAACAGACTTTTGGTTAAGGAATTTCCCATACACACTGACATCTACTCTGCAACTCCCTGGTGGTTGGGGGCACAGAGACATTAAGTGATTTGCTCTGAATCACAGAGCCAATAATGCCACAGGAAAGACTTGACCATGGGTCTTCCTCACTCTAATGCCAGCTCTCTAGCCTCTGCTTAGTGCTATTTGTCTTTCCCAAAGTTAACTCTCATTGTTAATATTAAGACTTTATATGAAATTTGTTTTTGAAAATATGACATAAAGAAACTTTCTATCATGATTGAATCTCCTCAATGTATGAAACAATTGAAAAACACCTGAGTTGGCTAATTATAGGCTTAAGAGCTATAAAATACTCGAGAAATCATTTAGTCCAATTCTTATTTTAGAGATGAGAAACTGAGAATTATAATGACCAATACCTTCTACAAGGCTTAGAAATGGAAAACAATCCCTTCTCTCACGAAGCTTCTATTCTATAGGGCAAAGCCAGGACCAGACTTTTCATTCTGAGTTCAGTGTTCTTTGTTCAGTAACATGCAGCCTCCCTAATTAGTAGAAGAGAACCTGAGAATGAAACTACCTACAATCACAACTGAAGTGGAACTGGTGCATTTGCATTTTTCACAATGAGCAAAAAGCAATAAGGATGTAAGAAATATAGCTGTTATAAGCTGCTAATAATAAGATGGTTTCATTTTGAACACTGTAGGACTTCCAGACATGGAATCCAGGGATGCAGTCCTTCCTCCTGATCCAGTAGATGCTACCAATAATAACCAGCAATTCAGGCATCCCTCTTTGTAGTGGCCAGAAACTGGAAGATGATTTGGATGCCCATCAATTGGAGAATGGCTGAATAAATTATGGTATATGGATATTATGGAATATTATTGTTCTGTAAGAAATGACCAACAGGATGATTTCAGAGAGACCTGGAGAGACTTAGATGATCTGATGCTGAGTGAAATGAGCAGGACCAGGAGATCATTATATACTTCAACAACAATATTATATGATGAGCAATTCTGATGGAAGTGGCCATTTTCAACAATGAGATGAACCAAACCAGTTCCAATAGAGCAGTAATGAACTGAACCAGCTACATCCAGCAAAAGAACTCTGGGAGATGACTATGAACCACTGCATAGACTTCCCAATCCCTCTATTTTTGTCCATCTGCATTTTGGATTTCTTTCACAGGCTAATTGTACACTATTTCAAAGTCTGATTCTTTTTATACAGCAAAATAACTGTTTGTATATAAATGTATTTAGCTTATACTTTAACATATTTAACATGTATTGGTCAACCTGCCATCTGGGGGAAGGGGTGGGGGGAAGGAGGGGAAAAGTTGGAACAAAAGCTTTTGCAATTGTCAATGCTGAAAAATTACCTATGCATATATCTGCTAAATAAAAAGCTATAATAATAAAAATAAATGAAATAAAATATATTGTTCTCTGGGAGCAGGTTTCTTGGGGAGTTTCTGGAGGCAGCCTTAGTTTCAGTTTAATTCAATAAGTTAGCCAGGAGCTAAAAGTTCAGATCCTTTATAGTCTCCTTCAAAATAGCCCGGTTAGCTTTCTTAGAGGCCTATCTCTCTCCTTGGTTCCGAGAGCTCTTGCCACTAGTTCTTTGTCTCTTCTAGCTTCAGCCTCTAGCTTCCTCTGAATCCAAAGCCTGCACAAAGGTGGAAATTGGAATGAATCTGTCTCTGTCTCCCAGAGTGGGCTTGTGGGTCTCTATGTCTGGCCCTGAGAGCTTCTTGCTTATATGCTGTGCACTGAGTATACTCCAATCATTACATCACTAGGAAACCATTATTTATTGTAGGAATAAATCATTGCTAAATTAGATTTAACCATTGTCTCTTCAATTCCATTTAGTACCTTGTTTCAAGTTCTGGCCCATAACATCTCCTTGTAGGATCGGATCAATCATACTGAACCATGCTAAATTAAATAATTATTGTCTCTATCCATTCCACTGTCTTAGTACCTTGTAAGAATCATAACATTCCTTGATTCATTTAACGTTTTTTTTTTTTTTTGTTTTTGTTTTTATTTTTGATACCACAGTAGCATTGAGTTTAACTATTTGCATTCTTTACTCTTGCTACAAACTTGGCCCATTTCTTTTATTGGCCATGAGTGTTCTTGATCACACCTTTTAAACTCCTTTTTACATGTGAATCCTTATTGGTAATATACCTGAGCCATCTTACCCCTAGCAAGCCCCTTCCCTCCAATATTAACTAGCTATGTGAGCCTGTGAAACGCTAGTAGGCACTTAAGGTATTTGTCTCAGCTTCATCAGCTGTCATCTGAAGATGATAATAATTGTAGCACTTACCTCACCAGATTGCCGTGAGGATCAAATGAAATAATGTACAACGAGCACTTTGCACAACTTAAGGTGAGATGTGTGTCAGTTGTTTTTCCTTTTGGCCACCTCCATAAATTTTTGGAAATTCTAGCATTCTATAATTCCTAACCATGGAAGCTTAGAATTTCTTCTTCTTCTCCTTCTTCTCTTTTTCTCTTCCCTCTCCTCCTTTTCCTTCTCCTCTTCTTTCTTTTTCTCTTTCGCTTTTAATATTTACTTTTATTAGATTTTAATTTCCATTCTTTTTCTCCACTCCACACCTCCTCTCCAAGATGACAAGCAATATGATATAGATTTTATACATACAATAATATTAAACATATTTCCACATTAGTCATGTTGTGAATCAGAGCAAAAGGGAAAAAACACAAGAAAGAAAAAAACAACAAAAAAGTGAAAATGACATGCTTCGCTCTGCATTCAGATTCCATAGTTCTTTTTCTTTATGTCGATGGCATTTCCCATCATGAGTCTTTTGGAATTGTCTCAGATCATTGTATTGCTGAGAAAAACTAAATCTGTCAAAGTTGATCATAGCACAAAGTTGCTGTTACTTTGCACAGTGTTCTCTTGGTTCTGGTCACTTCACTCAGTATTAGTTCATGTGAGTACAGTTTTTTCTGAAAACTGTCTATTCATTTCTTGTAGAAAAGTAGTATTCAATATATTTATATAAGACAACTTATCGAGCCATTCCCTCATTGATGAACATCCAGTTCATTTCTAATTCTTTGTCACCACAAAAAGAGCCACAATAAACATTTTTGTATATGTGGGTCCTTTCCCCTTTTATATGATCTCTTTGGGATACAGACCTATTAATGGCATTGCTGGATCAAAGGGTATGCCCAGTTTTATGTTCCTTTGGGCATAGTTCCAAATTGTTCTCCAGAATAGTTGGATCAATTCATAGCTCCACCAACAATCCATTAGTGGATCCATAGAATTTCAATCTGAAGGACTCCTCAGAGCTCATCCATACTTCGCTTGCCTTTTATTTTATAGATGACAAAACTAAGGCCTAGAAATGTTAAATGAATTTTCTGAGATTGTGAAATTAGTAGCAAAATCATGATTTGAAGATTTAGATTTATAGGATTTAGAACTGAAGAGATGATCTTATCAACTGACTATTGGACATCTTGAACTTAGTATGTCCAAAACTGAACTCATTACCTTTCCCCCAAGTGTAATGTCCAGGCTAGCTCTCTGGAGGATCTCAGGACCAGCCTTGATCTTAGTGGAGGAGTGCAGGAGGCAGGAGAGCAGAAGAGAGGATGGTCAAAGATGCAATGTCTCATTTCCAGTCCTCTCAGCCCTTAAATACCTTAGTACAATTACATCACTACAGCACATTGAGTGCTAAGTACTAAGTATATATAAACTAGAGAACCATTATCTCATCAATTCCATTGAGTTAACACCCTGCTGTGAGTAACATTGTTTCAAGTATACTTTTCTCAGAGTTCCCCAATATCTGCAGTCCTTTACATCTCCCGCTTTCTTTTGTTTTAGAACACAGGTAGTCACGTCCTCCCTGACTTGTTAGGGAGGGACGTGAAAACACCAAATCAGCTATTGTTAGCAGGTTTCCTCTGGACCGAAAGGTCTTACTTGAAATAGGTATACATAAACCCATCAGCATGGGAGGTATTACACAATCACATAGTAATATAACACAGGCTAGTAGTGATGTAACAAACAACATAAATCAACATGAGGAATTATACATGTTCATAAATCCTAGAAGGAGAGAATATAAATAACAATCACATCTCCTCCAGCAACTGAGAGAGAGTCCAAAACCAATCTATTGTCCTTTACTTCATGTGTCAAGCAAGTTTTGAAGTTCTACAACAGTCTCATCAACAATTTTTGATGTTCACTGTCATGTTTTTTCAGTGGCACACATAGTCAGAGATGGAACCACCCAATATTTCTTGGGTCTTCTTCATTTCAAGGGTCTTCTCCATCTCTCTCCGATGGACAAGGCGGATATGACTCGTTGGCACCCATGTAATTCCTTCTCCATCTGTAGAGATACAAGGAAACCCTCTCCCCCAAGCAGTTAATCTATCTGGTCCCTTCCATTCACCACTTTCTGGGTCTCTCCACATCACCTGGTGATTATCTAAAGACAGTGGAGCTGCTCACACTGGACACTGCCCTTCCGGTGAGTTATAAAAGCTGTCTGCCAGAGCCAGTGCATCTTAGTCAAAAATCACTTCAACCTTCCTAACTTTTCCATTCCTGCCAAGGGTACCACAATCCTTTCTGTTCCTCACACTGACAACCTAAGGGTCATCCTTGAACTCTTTGCCCTCTTACCCTCTGACCATTTCTAATAAGGTGCTAAATCCTATCAACTCTACCTTTGTAACAACTCCCAATTTTATTTCACCAAATCTCTCATCTCTGCCCCCTTTCTCTCCTCTGACATTGTCATTACCCTGGTACAAAATGAGAAAGAATTCACATTCAGAAATAATATATTAAAAAAGACAAAATATTAAATAAAATATTTAAAATATTAAATAAAACAAAATACTTTACAATACAGAAATAACCTTCCCACACATAATTCAATTATGAAACATACCCATGGAGCCCAGCAATTTTCCTTGGAACTCAAGTACTCTGTTGGCCCAATCCAGAAGACTTTCTCATAGAGCACTTGGTGATAGCTGCTTTCTACAAAACCCTGGACACCTCAGTGTTAACATGAAGTTGCACATAAGTACACACCCTAAAATATCTCATACCGAATTGAGTAACCAGATGTGCTTTACCAAAGTTATTTAGTCAAAGGGACTATCAATTCCTTGTACTTTGAGCTGACACATTCCCTGCTACCCAAAATAGTGCTGGTGTTCTTTGCCACCATATGTACTCTCAAGTTCACATCCAATTTTCTGTCATCTCTAAGTCTCTTGATATTACTCTTTCTAAATCTCTTCCATCCTTTAAATCCCCAGGTCAGATTTTCAACCTGTGAATCATTAAAAGCATCTTTTTATGGGTAGAGAATCAGTCTTCAAATTGTTATTATAAGCATTAAGCTAACTTGCTAAGTGTGGATGTTTACGTGATTATATAAAGTGAATCTAAGAGAAAATAGAGTTCAAAATCTACCTTATTTCGTTTTATCTGCAAAAGAATTAAGATGTAAATAATTTTAAAATTTGTGAGATTTTTAGCTTTCTATCAAGCATACAGCTCTTGCTCTCTTTGAGTTTATGATCTCAGAAGACAAAAGAGTCAAGTAAAATGGTCATTAGTGTTCTTCATTTCTATATACCATCCTTCATTAACTTATGCTCTCAAGCTGTCTTTCTGATAGAAGAAGCTAATCCTTAGTGTAAAGTATGTTAATGATTTAATTCTTTCAGAAATATGTATTTCTTAATTTTTTATTTTACTTTAAACTTAAGCAATTTAAGAACTTAAGAGAGGATTATATATGAAATTGTGAAACTTCATTCCATAAAATTTCCCTTTTTTTCAAAAGGATATAATAAATATAATAAACAAATTTCCAACGTGTTTTTTCAAAGCTATCCTGCTTTTTGGTGCTCATTTCTGAATTTTTTTCTACTCTCTTCTCTATATTAAAAAAAAGGTTTTCAATAACCTTTTTTTCTTTTGATGTTACTATTACTAATTCTACCTATAATCTAATTCCCCTCCCCATTTACAAAAACAAAACTTTTGTAATAAAAAATGTATAGCCAAGTAAAATGAAACTTTTTGCCATCTTGTATACATCATTTCACTGTCAAGAGATGGAAAATATTCTTTATCATTGGGCTTTTGAGTGATGATTGTTCATTGCTTTGATAAGAATTAAGTCTCTTACACTTTTGAGTTTGTTGTTGTTATTGTTGTCACAAAATTTGTTCTCCTGTGTCTATTCCCTTCACTCTCTTAGTTCATATAAGTTTTTCCACAATTCTCTGAAATATCTTCCACAATTCCTTAAAGCACAGTGATATTTCATTACATTTATAACATGATAATTTGTTTAACCATTCTCCCAATTGGCAGGCACTCAAATTTCTAATTCTTTGCTTCAAAAAAAGAAAAGTGCTACAATAAATATTTTTGTATCTCTTGATACCATTCTTTTTTCTCCTTTAATTTCTTATAGTTTTTGCCTAACAATAGTATTACTGTGTCAAAGGACATGCATCATTTACTGATTTTCTTTTAGTTATGAGAGTTCAAATTGCTTTCCAAAATGGTTGGGTAAATTCACAGCTCAAACAATAGAATATTAACATCTCACATCTCCAACAATTGCCATTTTCATTTTTTGTCATCTTTGCAAATATGACTGATGTGAGATAGAACCCTTAGTTGCTTTATTTATAGTTTCATAGTATTAGTGATTTAAAAATTACTCGCTTATTATTAATGAATTTTTGTATTACTGATGATAATTTGAATTTCATCCTTTTTGATCATTTATATACTAGAGAATCATTGATTATTTATAAACTAAAGAATAATTCTTATTCTTATTTAAATTAATTCCTTATAACCTTAGATATCAGAGAAACTTGCTGCAAGTTTTTTTGTGGGATTTTTCCCTATCTTAGTTTTTGTTCCTTCTCTTAACACTACTACACATTTTACAAAGAAGAAAGTAGTGAAATGGGATGAATGTGATCAATACTAACAGTTTATAACTGGAAATCTGTTCTAATTCCATTGTACCTCTTCTCTTCCCTTCTTCCAGACTTTTTCATTGATTCTTAATTTTTTCTCTCTTTTAATCATCCTTCAAGATTCACCCTCTGAAGCTGAAATGTGTTTTATTTTTGATTATTCCTTTTCTTGTTTCTCTTAATCCTCGTATTTATCTACAGGTTCCATGTTGAATTTAATATATTTCTTTACGAAACTTTGTGTGTTTGTGTTTGTGTGTGTTTATTTGTGTTCAATACTTTTTTTCCTTATTCAACCAAGAGTGAGGTTTATATGATTCTCTTTGATCCATGTTTTATACTATTTGTGCACATTTCATTTATGAGAAATAGTTATTTTACTATTGTATTCTTTTTCTTTTATTCCTTAAAACAATGTGAACAAAACCGAATCATCCCTGAGCTCCTCTGTTTCTTTTCTTTTCTTTTTTTAATTCTGTAAATGACCTTTGAAGATTTCAAAGATCTAAGGAGCTTAATTTTTCTTTCCCTATTATTGTTGGTCAGTCATGTCTATGGGCAATACTGTCTATGGGGTTTTCTTGACAAAAATACTAGAATGAATTACCATTTCCTTCTCTAATGTGCTGACATGTAGAACTGAAGTGACTTGCTCAGGGTCACGTAATACTTCTTGATTTCAAGTCCAGTGCCTACACCACCTCTCTCCCTATTAAAATGTTAGCATTTCATTTTCTTAATAGCTCCTTCCAGTTGCTCAGATAATTTTATCTTTTCAAGTTTCTCATTATTGTTTTTGTCTTCTTAGGTTTCTGTTTAGTCCTGTCTTTTTCATTTGTAATTCATGAAAATCCTCGATTTCCTTAAATATTTATTCATACACACACACATTATAAAATAACATGCAGCTTTTTGGGGTAAGTTATTCTTAGTTATAAGCCTATATCTTTTATATTTTGCAATCTTGTTTCCCAAAATTTCTTCTTGTTAAAAGCAAAAGCTTACAGGTCTTGTGTTATCCTGTCTGTGATTTCTTGGTATTTCTTTCTGACTATTTGCAGTATTTTCCCCTTTGTATCAGAAGTTTTGCATTTTGGCTATAATATTCATCAAATTTTTAGTATTTTTCAGTAGATGACCAATGACTTATTTCTATTTTCATTTTTTTCTTATTCTAATAGAACTGGGCAGATGGGTTTTTAAAATTATTTCATGAAATATATATTCCAGGTTCTTTTTAAAATTATGTCTCTAAAGGTCTAGTGATTCTTAAATTCTCTCTCTTTTATTCATTTCCAAGTCAATTGTTTTAAATAATAAATACTTTACACTTTCTTTTAATTTTTCTACTATTTTGATCTTGTTCTCATATTTCTTGTTGATTCATGGAGTCACTGATTTTTATCTATTCTGTCCTAACCTTTGAAAAACCTGTTATTTGGATAAGTTTTACCACTTTCTTATTTATTTCATTTCTAACATAATCTACTTAGTCTTCTAAGTATTTTGCCCAGAGCTTTTATTTGACTTTTTAAATCTCTTGTTTCATATCTTCCAAGTATTCATGTAGTTCTTTTGGAAAATCCAATTTTTCGTCTGAATCTCTACTTACAGTTGTGAAGTCATTCTCTTCTTCTAGGTTGTATTTTTGGTTATCTCTGAATCTATAATAATTATTTATAGTGGTCAGTATTTTTTTCCATTAGTTCCTTAGTTTTAAAATTTGGCCTTTGTTCCAGGACCACATTCTTCCCTCTGTTGAGCTTTTGGGTAAGGCAATCATCCCTGCTTGGTTTTCATTGGAGTCACTTGGGCTCCTAATTTGATCTCTACTTCCTTGGATGTGTTTGTGCTAAGAGTTCTGGTAGGTTTTAAACTCTCTTGGGATGTTTGAGGTTTAAAGCATAGAAACTCGAGAATCCTCTCTGGCTTGTCAGAGCCCCTGAATCTTGAGTGTCTTGCTCTGACTAGTCATTATCATCCCTCATTTCTGACCACTCTGCTATGAGTTTCTGACCACCCTGGGACTTTCATCTATAGCCCTCTATACTTCTAGTAGAGAAGTATAGAACTTGGGTAGGCTACCAATCTATACAATTTCTGGGAAGTATCCATCTTGTTTGCCTGTGCTGACCAGCTTTTCTTGGGGACTCTCTCTTTTTAATTGCTCATGGTCTCTTCCTAACTTTTTATGAAGCACTAGAGTCAATGATGTTTCTCACTGGATTTCTTACTCACTATTCTGATAGGAGAATTTTTAGATTTTTACTACTGTATAAGAGCAAGGTTGCCTGCTTTCATTCAGGTAGCTATTTTAGCTGGAAGTGAAGCACTGAGTATTAAAAGAGAATTACAGAGAATCTCAAAGGAATAAATTTCTAAGGGTAAAATTTCAGCTGATTTGGCACTCAGAGGAGATTTTTTTAGGCAGCAAGACTTTCTTCATGAATCCTTATTGGCTCCATCAGAAAGCCAGCCCTGCGGCTGAGATTGATTATGATTGATTAACATAAAAACATTTAGATCTTCAATAAACATTAAAGAAAAAAATATTTTAAAAGTACACCAGGAAAGAGGCAAAACCATAGTATCAAAATCTTATAACTCTTTTCCCTTTTCACTAAAATTGCATCAATAGTACTTAATTTCTAGCAGATAAATTCATTAACTATCTCTGACTTAGAATCTCACAACATTTAAAATTCATTTTATATGGACATTCAGCCTTATGAAGGGCTTTTTGCCTGTTGGAGTCAAGCATGGTCTATAGCTGGCGATAGTGGTCATGGCAACAGCACAAAAAGAGCCATCATGGCATAATAGAAAAAGTATTGGACCAGAAGTTTGAGGATTGGCTGTGTTAATAGCAACACAGGTAGCTGCTGTTAACTTCCTATGCCATTTTAAGTGATTCATTACCTCTCTCACTTAGCTCTAAAATGAGGTCATTGAACAATGATCCACTGATATCTGAGATGACTTCTGGTTCTAAATGGAAGTGATTGCATATACTTTTGACTGATAATGTTCTAATATTGTATAGTAGAGAGACAATAAAGTAGATGTTCGAGTGCTAATCTTGGAACTGAAAAAACCTGAGTTCAAGTCTTGTCTTTGATACATATTAGCTCTAGTAAGTGACTTACTTAAGGTCTCAATATCCTAGGTAATGATCAAATTGTGAGCTTGACAAGATGCATTTAAAAGTTCCCTATGCTTATGTTATGACTTCTTATTCCAATGGAATTGAAAGTTCTATTAAAAATTGTATATTATTTAGCTCTTAGATGTTTGTTGGATAGTACGTGTATCTATTTGGGACTGTCCCACCCATTTTGAAAAGAACTATGAATCAGGATTGGGTAATTGTAGTACTTGTTTCACCTCCTAAACTATATCCAGATTAAGTTTATGGTCACCAAGTCGAAGCCTGAAACATTAGCAGTTGCCAGACAGCCCTCCTCAGTCCTATACAGATTTAAGAAGATTTGAGATGTAGGATAATACAAGCCAAGAATCATGGGCAAGTACTAAAACCATGAACTAAAAATAAGATCCAAACATATACTCAGAACTTGTAGATCAAAGCATTACAAGTGAAAACCAAGTATACACACACTATATAACCTTGATCTAGCCATAGTTTAGAACATGAAATAAGGCAATGGATCAGGAAAGGTAACACAAATGATCTTTTCAAACTGGAGAACATGCATATACACATATTGTGTACATATAAATATATGGTATTTTTAAACCAAAGAGAAAGAGAATAAGCAAAATCAATACATTGAACAACAAAATCCAACATTATTTGCAGTGTTCAATATCCATGGACCCTTCCCTCTTCCCCCTATATTTTTACAAAATAGTGGAAGAATTATAAAAATTCTTAAAGAATTTGCTAAGTAAAAGATATTGTCTCCCAAGCAATTCTTGTTGCCTTCAGAGAAAATAAGGAGAATTCAGTATTACGGATGTCCTTGGCTTCTACTGATATGTCATCATAAGGCCCATTTAATACATTATTTGGTGATTAGGCTCATGGAGACATTTTCCTCCTTCCAAGCTGGATGGTGACCAAAATTCTCTGGGTTGTTTTTTTAAAAACCCAAGCTAGCCCAGCACTTATTCTCAAACACCCCAGTTTCCGATAAGGTAGAAGTAACATCAAAAGAAGATAGAAAAATAATCTGTGTTTTTGCTGTTTAGCCAAAAAGGAGAAATTCTTCAGACCAGTCACAGGAGACAACTAAGTCATGAGACTTTCTCAGTAAAGGAATCCAGTTAATTAAAAGCCTCCACGGTTCTGTAATCTTGAACTTTTGTCAGGGTATTGGTGGACTTAGGGGCACTTTCATGTTTACTTGTGTTACATTAACTGGAGCCTAGAACAGAAAGAAGTAAGATGTGATCAGTCCTTTGAATTCCAATTATTTTGTTGGTTCCATAAAATCAGTTGCCACTCAAAAATAATACCCTTAGTTGAAGGTATCCAGGGTTTGTGAAACTGATCCTTTTATAGCTGTTAATCTTAGTGAACCCTCCCTCTTGTTACTTAGGTAAAGGGAAGAAAAATACTTGTGTCCCAGGATAGAGCTACAGTGTGGTTAAGTGGAAAGTGTAGTCAGAGCACCTTGGATGAATCACTTTGCCTCAGTTTCCTCATATGTAAAGTGAGGGGATTGGACTCAGACTAACTTCCCTTCCACCTCTAAAACTTGTCTATCACTGACAACCTGACAGAATGTTTTTTTCTCTGGCTAATTCAGTTTCTTTTTAGTCTTCCTAATGTACTTAATGAGTTCCAGCCTTTTCATAGGGATTCTTTATTGGGATAATGGAGAAGATTTTCTAGCCCAAAGATTCTTAATCTGGGGTCTGTTAGTTTTTTTAAAAATACTTTATCACTATGTTTCTATGTAATTTGTAATCTTATGTACTTTATTTTATGCATTTAAAAACATTATTCTGAGAAGGGATTGTCAAAAGAACAGATCCACGACATAAAAAAAGGTAAGAACCTTGCCTTAAAACTAAAACAAAATGAAAGATTAAGATCTAATTTGGTCAGAAGACATATATATTTATTATGAGCTTTTTGCCAAGAAGAGAAATCTCTGGGTTTTAGGTAGTTCATCAGCAATAACAGAACTCTTCCTCCAGCAGGGGTATCCCGATGTGAAGCATTTTAATCAAGGACAAGCTTTGAGCAGAAGCGTGGGGAGCCCTTGGTCAATAACAGGTGCAGAGCAAAGGAAATTCGTAGTCCAGATTATCTGGAATATGAGCAGAGATGAGCCTGCTTCTAGATTCTCTCACTGGTACTGATTGCCAATCAATGGAATGAAGCAGAGAGCTTTGGTGCCTTTTGCTGAACCGGTAACCTAGTCTCTTTGTTTCTTTTACTGGGACCCCTGAGGATTGTTCACCCAATTGTAATAGAAAATTATTGGACTTGGAGTCAGGACTCAAAGACAAACCAGTCCATGGACTTTAAATTACAGATGTGAAAACTGAGGCCCAAGGAAGTTAAGTGACTTACCTTAAGTATCAAAAGGGGGATTTGAACTCAAGTTCCCTGATTCAAAGCCAGTGTTGAATGAATGAATGGAAAAAGCAATCTATGAAGTTCTTTCTATGCACAAAGAACTAGGTTTACAAATAGTGAGGCAACCAATCCCTACTCTCAAGGAGCTCACATTCTGATGTGGGAGACAATGCATGCACATAGAAAGTTTCAGTTGCAGGTTAGACAGAAAGGTCCCATGATGCAGTGGCAAAGCAGATAGGAACACCTCTTCTTTTAGGTCATTTCCACAATAAAATAACATAGTTTTTGATGCTGAACTATTTGATATTGCCAAAGACTTGAATAAGATCTTTCTTGTCTAAGTTTTCTGTAACTATATCTGGAGTGGTCACTTCCCAGGATGATAGTTAAGGGCACTGGGTTGGAAGCCTGGCTATTTCAGAGTTAAAGGTTCTACATTGACTCCAGAAAGTCTGAAGGGAGATGGTGGTCAAGGTCTTGGTCATAGCTTGACTTGCCTGGCACCTGTTGCCCCCTGTTTCTCCTTCAGGATGCCCTGATGTTTTGGTGAGGCTGATTTGCCTGCCCTGTATTCTTCCCAATATACCATCTCACCTCCCTAATTGGTTTTCAAATCCTTGCTCTGCTACATGTGTGTGTGATTTTGAGCAAGTCATTTTCCTTTTCCTCAACTATAAAATGAGAAGGATCAACTGGATGATCCCTAAGAATCTTTCTAGCTTTCAAGCATTTGATTATTCTAGCTCCCACTTATATCCCTGGTACCCAACCTCAATATACTGAAGTGGGACATATCCTTCTCATCTCAAAATGCTCTGCTGCTGCTTCTTCAGAGCTTTTCCGCCGAATAATAGTGAGCAGTCCCTTGTCACTTTCCAGTGGTGAAATGATAGAGGAAGGGAAGTTGCAATGGGCATGATGGTTGAAGTTCCTTTTATTAAATTCTCTGTGCCGTATGATCTGATTTATTCAGGGAAGAATAGGCAGGTTTGTTTACCAATTTATGACTGTGACTACAGTGCTCTAATTGGACTTTTACCTAAATCAGCCCAACAGTGAATCCCTTCAACATGTCCCTGTCCCTTAGCTTCAAGCTGACGAGGTGAGGTCTTAGGGAAAAGTCACTATGTCAACTCACACAAGAAAAAGGCAAGAATTGTACTAAAAGATTTGATTCACTTAAAGACTGAAGTACTCACTTTATTGTTTGTGAATTAAATTGAGTTACAGGAAATGGAAAACCTATGGGATGTGAATGGTCTGAGGCCATAATGTGAGATATAATGTACTAAGGTGAACTTTCACTGATCCACCAATCAGGATGGCTCACTCCTAGGATGGGAAAATGCCCCTAATGTGAAAGGACATGGTCATGGGAATTTTGAATGCAGAGGATGGCTGTTCATGGCAGGGAGAAGGGAGGGTAGCGTTAAAGCAGATAGCAGAATGGCTTTCAGCCTGGCACACTCCCAACCCCTGGGAGCTGTTGTGTTGGATATCAGTAACCAGGAAAAGAACATGCAGGCCTTCAACATGACTAAACTTTATTGCTATAAGATTACTGTGGGCAAACTCTTCAGCCTAGGAACCATTCCAGCTACAAGCAGGAGAGTGCCAGAGAAGAAAAACACTTAAGGAACTCAAAGAGAATAAAAGCTGACACTTTCCCAAAGCATCCTCTGACACACATAGACAATATCATCACCCCCTTAACTAACAATAGTCTTTTAACCAGCGAAGGACTATCTCTTTGTGAGGCTGTCTCCATATACAAATGGGCATAGAAGTAGCAGTGACTCCACTTCAGCAGCTGTGATCATTGGAGAAGAATTACTGCCATCATTCATGACTTTGTAATTTGGGTGACTCTTGAGCCAGGGCCACTGGTAAATCACCTGCAGGCATCTCTGAAGAGGATGCTTCTAATAGCCCTGCTGCTGCCAAGACCCCTGTGAGGAACACTTTTCAATGTATTAACTTCATTTCCCAACAGAGACTCACTCATCTGGATTCCACATCACATATGACAGAAGCACAAGGACCTCAACTATTATGCAGAAAATATATTCTGGTCCAAGACCATATGTCCTGAAGAAGACTAATTTTTGTTGTGAAAATGAGTGAGGATATAATAGTATCATGAATACTTTTGCTTACTTTCTTAACGTTTGCATTTTTAAAACAAGAACTAAAAACACTTAACAGGCACATGATGTGATCAGATTATTTGAAAGTATTCTCATTTAATAGAAACTCTTGTTTTTAATTTTTCATGTGCTTGGAATTTATCATTACCACAAAGTTGTTTTGAGTTCTGCTATCATAGCTTTTGCGAATGAAGTTTCTGTTAGAATCCTATTCAAATTACCTTTATAATTTCTAGAAGCTAACAAAATTGTATAGGAGATTCAACTCTGGATTCAGAAAACCTTGAATTCATTTCCTGCCTTGGACACTTAATAGCTGTGTCATCTGAGTTTTTTGAATTTCAGTTTATCTGTAATAATAGCCCCTGCTTTACAAAATTGTTATGAGAATTAAACTAAATAATATATGTAAAATGTTTTCCAAACCTTAAAGTTCTATGTAAACTACCTGTTATTATTACTTTTATTAGCTAAAATGATATTGAAGATTTCTGCAATAAGATAATAAATTTCTATTCAGTCAGTGGGTGCCTTTGGAAAGCAATCTCCCAATTTCCTATTTACAAAAGTCCTCTAAATTTCAGTACTGGGACAGATGGTTCAGGTCTAAAAAGAATTATGACTAGGAAAACATGGAATACCTCCACACCTAAACCTGTTGTCCCAGGACTTTTTTCCCTGTTTCCCTGGCTAAACCTAAACCTAAATTCCAAAGAATCAATCAATCAAGAAACATTTATTAATTACTCACTATATGCTAAGTACTGTGCTAAGCACTGAGTATACAAAGAAAAAAGAAAAAAAATTCCTTTTCTCAAGAAGCTTACATTCTAGTCAGGGAGATGACAAATTATTTAATAGTATGTACAAAATACAGTTAGACTAAATGGAAGGTACTGAAGGGTAAGGTGCCAAAAGTCAGGAGGATGGGAAAGGACCTCTTGCAGAAGGCAGCCTTTGAGTTGTGCTAAAGAAAAAAGATGGAAATGAGAAGAGGACTGAATTGCAGGAATAAGAAATACTCAAAGTGGTAGTAGTGGCTATGTCTAACCCTTCGTGACTTCATCTAGAGATTTCTTAGCAAACATACTGGAGGGATTAGTCATTTCCTTCTACAGCTCATTTTACAATTGAGGAAACTGAAGCAAACAGTTAAGTAACTTGCCCAGAGTCACAGCTGGTAAATCTGAGTCTGGATTGGAACTCATGATTTCCTGATTCCAAGATCAGGGTTCTATTCACTGCACCACTTAGGCACAGGGTTTGTAGGCTTGAGTGAGAATATATGTGAGAATAATCAGGCAGGGAAGTGTAATAATAATAATAGTAGAATTCAGATCCTGATTCCTTTTTACCACCTCTGTTACCTAACCAAATCACATAACCTCAGTGTTTCACTATTTCCATACTACAAGAGAAGGTAGTTGAACTAGACCAGAGCTTCTTAAAACTTTCCCATTTGCGGCTCCTTTACATCCAAAAAATTTTTACATGACCCCAGATATGTAGATCTATAAATGAGTATATGTATATCTATACAATCAAACATTTACTATTAATAAATCATAATTTCATCACTCCCATATTCAGTTACACAACCCTAAATGGGGTTGCAACTCACAATTTAAGAAGTTTTGGGGTGGCTTCTAAAGTGTCTTCCAGCTTTAAACCTGTGATTTAGGATTCTTAGTTTGAGATCTTGGCCACTGCAAGAAACAGGCAATACTTTGTAGAGAGGTCTTTTGAAATAGCAATTGTTTCCTTACCCTCACTCTCTGGTTCCCTGGAGTTGGGGGGAAGAGATGCTCCTTTTTTTTTTTTTTTTTTTTTTTTTGAGAAAAAGAGCAAAACAAATTCCAAAGACCAGGACTTATCTCCTCTTGCAATATAATGATAACAAATTGTGTGTTTTGGGCATAAAATATAAATCTCTGCACAATGACATAATTCTGGGGAAGAAGTAAGTTTTCAATGGCCCTGCAGGTTCCTAGGCTGGCTCAGTGTTAGGTGAGGTAGGTGATAGAATACATGGAGTTCCTCTAGGACATATCATTTCTTCATTTTTAGAGAGATGCAAGGCTGTTTTCCGTAGTAATCTTAAGCAGCTGGCCCACTGATGTTGTGCTTTCTCTGCCAGCACCCTCATGGGCTCTCATTACCAGCTGCCCAAACTGTTACAAAAGCCCTCTTATAAGACTTTCTGCTTCCAATCTGTCCCATGCAATACATCCTTCATACCTCTGCCAGCATATATGGTCATATTACTATGGTCCTGATAAACTTCAGTTTTCTATCTTGCATTTAGGACCTACCACAGCCTGCATGTGCTGTATGTTCCTGGAAAACTTTTCACTTTCCAGATACTCCCAGCATTCTCTTGTCACAGACCATTGCCCCAAATGCTCCTTCTCCTCTCTGCCTGGTGAATTCCTATTCAACCCCAATGATGCCCCCCTGCATTAACAACCTTTTGATTAGCTGCTTTGGTAATAATCCCTCAGACTTTGTTTTGCAACTTTTAAAAATCATGCATCTAATATTATATATGCTGGTGTATTGTTTTTTCCTTTGGTCTCCTAACTAAATTGTAAGTTTCAAGGCAACTGGGACCCAGGACTTATTCAAGCATTATCTCCGGCACTTAAAAAGTGCTTGTTGCATTAAATTATTCAGCATGTCACAGAATAGCAGAATTTCAGAATTGTAAGGGACATGGGTCACAATTCAACCAATACCTTATGAATACAATAAAATAACTAAAAAATGACTATACAGATTTTCTATTAAAAAATCACCAAGTAGAAGGAAACCACATCCTCTTAACACGCCCCTAGATTAGAAAAAGTTTCCTTGAATTAAGCTTAAATTTTCCCCTTTGTAAACTTTACTCATTGCTACCAATTCTTGCCCAAAGCAATCACTTTATTTATTTCTGTGAAGCAAGTGGGAGTAAGTAGTTTACCCAGGGTCACACACCTAGTTAAGTACTAAGTGTCTGAGGTTGGGTTTGAACTCAGATCCTCCTGATCTGAGGAGCTTATGTTCTACCACTGCATCATCTAGCTGACTCCATTTTTAATACAGTCTGCCATGGTTCCAAGGCAAGTCAGTGTTCTACTGCTCCCTGGAGTATCTAATTCCTGAATTACAGATCTCAGACATATACTAGCTGTATGACTCTGGGCAAGGCACTTAACTTTTTTTCCCCCCTCAATTTTCTCATCTGTAAAATGGGATAATAATAGCTCTTTCCTCCTAGGGTTATTGTAAAGATCATATGGCATAATAGTTATAATGTCTGACACAAAGTGAATGCTATATAAATGTTAACTATCATTATTATTAGCTGTCCTCACAGCCAGAATGAGTATTCTGTCAGTATCAGTAAAATGATCAATGACCTTCAACATGCCTGAATTTGAGTCCCATGAAGTGATTGAGCAAAAGGTTTATCCTATAAAACATTGTTCTATAGAACCATGGGAACAAGAATGGGACAGAATATATAGGAATTCAAAGGGAGCCAAATCTTATACTGCCCCTAGCATATATTCATCAACAGTTCCAGATTCTAGAGAGGAGAATGGAATCTCCTACATAATACATTTAAGTTGTCAGCTATCTCAGTGGGTAATGCACTGAAACAAATCTAAATGATAGATTTATTTATAAATTACTTCTCTTCCATAGCTAAACCAAAAAAATTCAGGTTTAGCTACACTAGATTACTTGCTGTTCTCCACACAGTAGACTTTACCTCTGGGCTCCCAGCTTTTGTCCTGACTGCTGGTCTCTCATGCCTGGACTGTTCTTCCTCTTCCCCTCTTAAAATCTTGGGCTTCCCCAAAGACAAAACTCAAGCACCACCTTCTACAAAAGCCTTTTCTGATTCACCCAGCTGCTAATGTCCTCCTTCTTCAATGACCTTGTACTTATTTTTACGGATTCTGCATAAACTTATACATGTATATGAGAAATACTGAAAAGTTGGGTTTCCACACTGCTGCAAGCTTTGAGGTAGTGTAGGATAGTGGGTACCACTAACCAAGAAGTTTTCAGAATGTGAGAGGTTAAAAAAGGTTGATTTCACAGAACAATTAAGTGATCCATAGAAGCCTTGAGCAAACAAGGAATGTGGATTCAGCCAATCAGAAAGAATAATTCCTGTCACACAGTAGGTGCTTAATAAATGCTTATTGATTGATCAGGTTTGGTTAATCCTTAATAATAAATGATTGTTGATTGATTCATTGATGATCACCATTAGGAATTAGTTAGGAATAGAGGTGGTTGTCAAATCTGTCCTCAGAATGAATTTTCATTTTCTTTATTATCTAGAGAATCAGTTAGGAAGGTCATCCTTCTCCCCAACAGATTACATGAATGAATCCAGAGCAAAATGCTCCCACTTGGTAGAAGATAAGAATTCTTTAAATTAGAATATAGGCAGTGCCAAGCCTTCCAAAAGTTGCCTTTAAAGCATTCTGATAAGAAGCCTTTTATTTCATTTGAACATTGAATGCAATGTTTATTGCAAAAAGTTTATAACCACCACATAGAAAAGGGGTCATGTAGATCCCCTGATTAGTCTTGGTATGGCTGTACTTTTATGAATCAGAAAAAAAGGGCTAGCTTAGACTGATACGCAATCCATGGAGGAGGTAGAACTCTCTCTCTTAACGAACTGTACTTCTATTCATCTTGGTTCCCCTATGAGGCAGGTATTTTCTGACAGCTCTAAAAATAGGAAACTATATAGAAAACCAAAATAAATCTTTAATTGTATTTCAATGAATGTTTCTGACTATACAGAATCACTGAGAAAGACATACATCAGATAATAGCAAAATTTTCATGAGCTTTTGTCTGTGAAGCTGAAGGTGAGTAGTCAAAAGGATGAGCTAGGTGAATAGTCTTAGAACAGAATAAAAATTAAGTGCCATATCTGTGTATGGGAAGGAAAAAAAAACAATTGCAAGCAAAATATCTGGGCAAACTGCAAGTAGAGGGGGTGACGAGACAGGAGCCATTCTGTACAAAGGAGCTGGGCAGCATAGAAGGGTAAGTAGCCAAGCCACAATAGCCACCAGATACAATACTTGCAATTATCAACTCAAAGATCTTCACATGGACCCAAGTTGGAACAGGGCATTGGGCACATACTAGTCTTTTCAGTCATACCCACACATATGAAAACAATACTAGAATCAGTAATTAAATGAAATGGAACAAATATCTTACTATTTGTAAGGCATTATGCTAAGTAATTCTCTCAAATGGAAATGGAAAATGAGTTATATTCATATATTGAATACTTTTTAACAAATAGCACTAAAGTAAAAATATCTATATTTTTAAAAAATTCCAAACTGTAGTCAATGGTCCTATTGATATATATTCATATATACATAATATGTGTATATGTGAATATGCTACATACACATACACACATACAGAGAGAATAATTTGTACATTTCCTTGGGAGTTTGTTATAATAGGATTTGATCTTTATACTCCAAGCTAATTATATTGGCTGAATAAACCCCAAAGCAATTATTTGCTAGATAATATCCAACCTTTTGGGGGAATTAATTTTTTCCACGGATTAAAGATAGGTCCATGTTTAGGAGCAATATTACAAATAGAAGCTTTCATTACATTCCAATATTTAGTTGCTTGTTCTGTTATAAAGAGATTTCTTTCCCCTCATTGTTGATTATTATTATGAATAGATTTCTTCTCTACATTGCTATGTTACCGATCTTTAATCATTCTTTATGATGAATTTGTGTTTCCTTTGGAGTATCACAATTTCTGAACCATTTTTATTCATAAAAGATTAGCTGGCTTATCATGACATTAACCATTTTAATGACTAGTTGCCATAAACATCAAGAAATCCTTTTTCCATAAGAATCAAGAAATGAAAAAATTTTACACACAAATTAAAAAAAAAGAACAGCCAATAATAAGATGGAGAAATGAAGATATATCTTGAAGTCATAGTCAAAGAAAAAAATGTAATCTTGGTATGGATTTCTGGCTTCTTTCCAACAAGATAAAATTTGTTTTTATGTACAAATTACAACTCAATTCTACCTCTTCTATTCCATATGTTGCCAAATTAATTCATATTCTTAAAGCATAGTATATAAGTGATGCTAGTGGGACAGAGAATGCTTTAAAAGATTTCTGGTATTGCAAATTGCTACAAGAACTCAAAGTACTATTTGTAACGGTTTGTTTTGGAATATCAAGAATATCTTTCTATAAATAAGAACTGTGGAAAGATCATAGTGTTATTTTTGATATTAGTATAGAGAATATGTTCTCTTGACTAGTTTCACTGGCTTCCTTCAAAACAATTTAAACTCTACCTTCTGGAGATGGCCTTCATCTTTGAGATGACTTTCCATCAATTTCCAGTTTACCTTGTAGGCACCTGGTTATTTTTGTGTCCTTCTCCCTTAGAGTGTGAGCATCTGGAAGGAAAGGCTTATTTTTGCTTCTTTGTATCTCTAGAATTTAGCACAGTGCCTAGCACATTACTAAGTGCTTATAAATGGCGATTAATTGGTTAACTTTAATTTCTAGTCTTAGAGAGTCGCCTAGTACTTTGGCAAAGGGGTTAGAAAGCAGATCTTAGAATCATGCAAGAAGGCACAGGTCAAGCTCTGCCTTTGACATACACTGACTGCATAACTGTAGGTCAAATTATTTTTATTATCTCTCAGAGGTTGTTGTTTGTCCTTCTTTTTCAAAGAGGACCATGGCATCAGGGAGGAGATGCCATGACATGCAAGCGAACTGGATTTCAGTGAGGGAGGCTGCAAGGTCATCTGCCTCATTTTCCCCTCCAGAGGCACCTGGGTCCTGTGGCTGTATAGAGATCAGGATGACTGGAGATAGTCCTGGATACAATGGAAGACGTTGGCCTTTTTAACTAAAGTCTTCAATAGATCTCATTACCTAGGAGTTTTCTGTTTCAGGGAAAGGAGTTTCATACTAGGAATTGTTCACCCAGATGAAATTATGGGATTGGGTTTATTTTTCAAACTATGCCCAAATATGTAATTTTTATGTAATGTAATATTATTTTATATTATAATATATTATTATATTATGTATGATATACACATTATATATATATATTTATACATTGCAATCATATATAATTATAATGTGTATAAAATTGTGTAATTGTGTATGTTATATATAAATATATAATGTATATAATTTATAGAAATGGTATATTATACACATATATAATTACATATACACAAATACAATTATATATTCACATAATATATGTATAATAGATATCTATGTCAAGGAAATGGTATTTAAATAATAATTTGATCTCAATTTTATACCAGGAAGAATTTTTTCTGCTTTCAGTAGAGATGATATAATAGAGCCAATCCTTTCATTATTATTTTCATATCACTGAAATATAATTATGAGAAAAACCTTAAGTCTTTGTCCTTTGATCCAGTCATTTTGACCATTAATGTGAATTGTAGATATCGCTAATTTATATGACATGACATGTCCTGTGTGCCTTTACAAAGAATGTTGCCTCCATTATTACTGAGAGTCCCTAAAAGGAAATTTAAAGCTGTAATCCCATTTTACCATTAGGGTAAGTATCATTGCAATTGCTTCCTTAGCTGATGATTTTAAGCTTAGACTATTTCTCCTAACAAAATTTGGCTAAGAACTGAGGCTTCATCTGCATTATATACAGTCAAATATTTTATAGACATGCCAGAAGAACAAATAAAGTAACACACAAGTTTCATTAAAACTAATTAGAATTTCATAACAACTGAATATTTGGATAAGACGAACAGACACTCTTTTTAGCATTTGAGCATTTTGTTAAGTCAGCATAGGGTTCTTTCCAGTCCACTGTGGGTGGCCAAATAACTGATCCCATAAAGCCAAATGCAAGGCTCAAATGCCTTGGCAGAGCATCGAAGAGGAATACATGATCTGATTAAAATCTTCCCCTCAATAGCAAGATCAACCTGCTTTTACATTTTAATCAGAAGTTTAGGGAGCATGAGTACCCCTTTTCACAAAGTTCCCTTGATTGTTATTGTGCTCTCCATAAAGAATTTAAAGTCCCAAAGACTGATGGGCATGCCTTTTTTTAATCACAAAAAGGGTCAGTCAGTAGTTTGTGGTTCCCCCTCAATCTCTAAATCCTCTGCCCTGAAACTTTGTGAAGGACATTCGATGCTCTCTTCAGAAGGGCTGTCAGTGGGCAAGAAACCACTATCAAGGAATTAATAAAAAGTAATCAGGATCAACTAGAGAATAGGTGAATCTTGGACAATTCTTTGGGATTGAATTGAAAGAGATAAAAAGATAATGATAATGTAACATGATTTCTGCTTAAGCTCTGTTTTCACCCCTATCTCCTACGGATCAAGAAATCCTAGATCATAGAAAAGTTCCTCCTTTATGGATCTGAAAAAGATTTGGGGCTCCTTTCTCTTTAAAGTGGGGTAAGATTGAGCTCTCCAGTGATAATTTTCTCATCCTTAGTACCATAGATTTCATGGATTTATTATTGTTATAAAGGATATTGGAGGTTATTTGGTCCTATGTTATAGATGAGAATACTGAAGTTTGCTCAAGGTCACATAAGTAGTAAATAGCAAAGCCCAAACTCAAACCCAAGTTCTCTGGCTCAAAATTCAACATTGCACTATATCAGATGCCTTCTCTCCTGGATTCAAATGGAAACATTGCGCATTCCAAGTATGGTTAGGCTCCTCGATGGTACTCATAAAGTCAGTAGGGAAGCCTTGCTGTCTAGGGATGATATGCTGTCTATATTCACTTTGTTGACAGCTAGTTTTCTCTCTATTAGGGAATTATCTGTGGGGCTTAAAGCATATTCCTTGTCCCCTGGGTATAAGGGAGTTCAGTTTTTTCTATTAAGCCTTCCCAAACTATGATCTAAACACATAAATAGTAATAGTAATCATAACACTGATCATAGGGTAGAAGGGGTAGGTAATGCTAAAAGGTTCAATTTCACAAAAGTGTCTGAAATTTCTTCTGGTGAAGTCATTGTTTTGGTAAAGGCATTTTCTTCAGAAAATGCAAGCACAAATTTATAAGATGGCAGAGTTTCTAGAGCTATTTATAGATCGAAGGACTTCATATTTAGTTCTGGGAGAACCATCAGAAGCCTTCTAGCTCAACCCTGTCATTTTACAAATGAGAAAACTGAGGTTCAGAGAAAAATTGTCGAGCTAATAAGTGAAAAATCCAGGACTAGAACTGAATTCTTTCTTAAGACTTTGAGGCAATATATATTGGGACAGATAAGTTTTAATTAGAGGCAGAAGAGGAGGAAATAAGAAAGGGATGGCCGAAATATAGAATGCTGCATGGGAAAGACCATTTTGAATAAGGTTTTGTATAAAGGTTCATTAGCAGCCAACAGTTAGCATAGGAACCATGGACTCACAGGGATGGGAATACCTAAAGGGAAGATAGATGCATTTCCAGGAGAAGTTGGCCCATCTTTCATTGCTTTTTGTCTAAGTCCAATCCTTCTCATTGTCATTAGAAAAAAAAGTTATTAACATGATACAAAGAATATATTAGATTAAATCCAATTCTGATTCTTAACAACTTAAACCTATAAAGCAATTTATGGTCCATTTTCTTCTGAATGAGTGAGAAAAAATTTTCATAGCCTTTCAGTTAAGTAGGTCAGCAGAATGAATCTCATTTTACAAATGGAAAATTCAGGAGCAAAAAGGACAAGTGATGTGTTCAGGATCATAAAAAAAACAATAAAAGGTTAAACTGGCAGTGGAATCACAAACTTTACATCCTTCAACACAGGGCTTTCTAATTCCAGTAACCAAATAAAGGTCAAGAATTGCTTCTTTTCTGGGGCAGGTAGGTGGTGCAGTGGATAGAGCACCAGCCCTGAATTCAGGAGGACCGGAGTTCAAATCTGGTCTCAGACACTTAACACTTCCTGGCTGTGTGACCCTGGGCAAGTCACTTAGCCCCCCAGCCTCAGGAAAAAAAATTAAAAAAAAAAAAGAACTGCTTCTTTTCTAATATTAGTTTTATAGTAAAATCTGACATTTAAAGTGATTGTTTGTGACATTGGAACCAAAGAACTAACATATAACTTGAGACATTTTTCTTTTTTTTTCTGTGTTCCTCTTTTATTATGGGTACTGATTAACTGATTGAAAGGTGACAGAAACTTTTTTGATTCATCAATCACTGGAGCCATTTTAATTCTGAGACCAGAACTGAGAAACATGGCTCCATAGGGCTTTAGAAAATATTGAAAATAGAATTTCTCAATTAGGGAGAAAATTTACACTGACAGGAACTAAGAATATTGTTCATGTTATAGCTGGAACACAACATCAACACCTCACAGTGGCTTTAATCTGGTCTGGATGGAGTGTTGACAAAGCAATCATGCCATGAGTAATAAATTGAATTTAATTATCAAAAAAAAGTCTATCAGAAGATGGCCCAACAACATGGTTATTTTTGTGATGTTTAATCTGACTGAGTCTAAAGGAGAGACTTTCCTTGAATTGGCCTGCTGGTATGCATTTAACAAATCACATTTAATCAGAGCAAATGATACTGCAGAACAAACATATGACTCTGCAAAATAGTACCATTGGGAAATAACCAGGAACATTTCCCCCATTCAGCAACCTATGACTTTAGAAAAATTATTTAGGTTGATAGTTCTCAAACTTTCATTCCAGAGCAATAACCCTAGTAACCATGTTATCCTTCATTGTTGTCGTTCAGTTACTTCTGTCATGTCTGACTCTTCAAGTTCCCATTTGGGGTTTTCTTGGTAGAGGCACCAGATTGGCTTGCCATTTCTTTCTCCAGGTGATTTTACAGATGAGGAAACTGAGGCAAACAGTGTTAAGTTACTTGCCCCAGGGTCACACAGCTAGTAAGTATTTGAAGCTGCATTTGTATTCCGTTCTTCTCAGTTGTAGACTCAGCACTTTATTCATTCTACCACTTAGTTATACCTCTATCAGAAACCAAAACTGGATAAAGGTTTTCAAGAAAAGGAACATCATCTTTTCTTTATTTGGTTTAGGAAAGAAAGGGTCAATTTGGAGGGGGAGAAAGGGAATGTATAATCAGGAGCTTTGTGAGGTCATTCTTATATTGGTGCAAACTATTGGTGATCCATGAGCTTTTACTGAAGTATCATTGCCATCAAATAGTTACTTGGGGAGCTCTGTGGACCCAATTTTAGACTCTCTTGAAACTTTCCAGTAGATCTACCCTTAGTATCCAATTCCTTATAATTTGCCCCCTGACTTCATCCTCAGGAATCTTAGTATCCGAGTTGATTAGCTCTCTAATACCCTGACCACACAATTTCTGAATATCCTCAAGCCCCAACAAATTTTTTCACATACTACTTCAGCCACATATGGACATGGTTATGTTTTAGACTTTATTGTCTTTTGGAATTGTACTACTCCTAAGATTCTGTTATTAAAAATTCCACTTTCCAATGATAATCTCTTGCCTTCCTAGCTTTCCCAGTCTATCACACATTACATATATTCTTTGTCTTCACTGTGACTTCTAGTATCTTGAGTCATTTCTACTCGCCCAGCCAATTCTGTAGCTTCTCATGTCTACATACCCAGCTTTGACCTGGTCATCCATTATTAATGCTTCACTAAGTAGAATCCTAGAATCCTTTTCCACTTTCCCTTTCCATCATTCCCAATTTGTTTATCACAATCTCAGAGTAATTCTTTTCACATGGTGCTTAGCCCAGTGCTTGGCACATAATAGATAGTTAATTAATAAATGTTTATTGATTGAATTATTTTCTCCATTTCTGATCTCTTGACTATCAAATATCATTGGAGATCACCAAACTGAATGTCTTTACAAGCCATAAATTGATAAAGTATGACTACAATTGGATCATTATTGCTCCTGGATAATTCTTTTTTTCATTGACTCTGAATCTCACCCCCACAATAACTGTTCCATCCCTTTTACTTTTTCTTCAGTCCCCAAATACAACCCCACATATAGAGCAGTTGATTTGGTTTCTTCCATTATTGAGGAAATTGAAGATAAAACCATCAGACTGGAAGTCATTCACTTCCCTTTTTCCAGTTTTACAACCATTCAGTTTCATCTCCCACTAACTTCATATTCTCACCTCCCTTAGAACCTTCTCCTAGTATTACCTCTTTGTATCTCTTGTATTTTCAATCACTTCCTCTTTATCAACTTCTTCCCATCTACTTACCAAATATATGTATTTCCTCAATTCTAAACACCTTCCCTTTGGAACTGGTTGAATGGCTAGACCCAAAGAATATTCATTAACATTTTAATATGCCTTGAAAGTAGAGCTAATGAAATATCCTAGAGACCCGTATTTAATTCTGCATGGTTTAACACTTTTATTAGAACCCTGGGGGGTAAGATATAGATGCCATGCTTATCAAAATTTTCAAATGACACAAATCTAGGATAACTTGCTAACACACTGGATGCCAGACTTAGGAACTAAAAGGATAAACTAATGGATCAAATCTATTTAGATAAAAGTAAACCGGAGTCATCCTCTGGTTTGAAGGCTTCCTGAGCCCTTTTCAGGGTTGCTTATTTACTTTTGATGTCCATCTGATACCCAACTCTCATCTGTAATTCCACAAAATTATAGCATGTGCAGCAGCCATACTTTAGTAAAAAAATAAAAATCTCCACAGATGGACTAAAACAGGTTGAGCATCACTGACATCTCAGATCTATCAGTGAGTTAGTGCAGTCTTTACCCCAAGCCTATGGTGGAATGGGCAGATGAGAACAATTTGTTCCAAGGATCAGGAAGGCAACAAATCAGACACTGGGGAGCACTTAGAGCTTGGCCAAGCAAAAGTTTGGGATACAATTTTTTACAGCCACTGTTTTTGTTAAAGGCTTCATTTTAAAATTATATAGAGAACTGAATCAAATTTAAAAGAATACAAGTCATTTTCCAATTGATAAATAGTCAAAGGATATAAACAGACAGTTTTCAGATAAAGAAATTAAAGTTATATAAAAATGCTCTAAAATCAAAGCTTCTTAAGCTGTAGATCATGACTTCAATTGAGATCATGTAACTGAATGTAGAGGGGAATCACAAAATTAGGATTTATTATCAGTAAGTGTTTGATTTGCATACGTATTTTAAAGTTTATATGCCTAGGGTTGTGTTAAGATTTCTTTGGTAAAAAATGGTCGGCAATGGAAAAAGTTTAAGAAGTTCTAATCTAAATTACTATTGATTAAAGAAATACAACTTAAAACAATTCTGTGGTATCACCATATACCTATTAAAATTGACTAACATGACAGAAAAGAAAAATGGTAAATGTTGGAGAAGATGGGAAATTGGAATATTAATAGATTGTTGATAGAGTTGTGAACTGATCTAATCATTCTGAAGAACAATTTGGAACTATGCCCAAAGGGCTGTGCATACTCTTTAATCCAGTAATACAACTACTAGATCTGTATCCCAAAGAGCTCATAAAAAAGGGAAAGGACCCAAATGTTCAAAAATATTTATAGCAGCTCTTTTTGCGGTGATAAAGAATTAGAAATTGAATAGATGCCCATCAGATGGAGAATGACTGGACAACTTGTTCTATATGAATGTCATGGTACACTATTGTTTTGTAAGGCAGGCAGATTTCAGAAAAAAACATGGAAAGACTTACATGAACTGATGCTGAGTGAAGGGAGCAGAACAGCAAAAACATTGTACACAGTAAAAGCAATACTGTACGATGATAGGCTATGATAGACTTCTCAGCAATGCAATGATTTAAAATAATTCCAAGTGACTTGTGATAGAAAATGCTGACAACATTCTGAGAAAAAAAACTATGATGTCTGATTATAGATTGAAGCATACTGTTTTCACTTTTTTTTTTTAATGATTTTCTCCTTTTGTTCTGCATCTTCTTTTATATCATGATTAATGTGGAAATGTGTTTAATGTAATTGTACAATATGCATAATCTATATCAGATTACTTGCTGTCTTGGGTAAAAAGGAGGAAGGAAGAGAGGGAAAAAAATTTAGAACTCAAAATCTTACAAAGACGAATGTTGAAAACTATCCTTACATGTAATTGGAAAAAAATAAAATACTATTCGTAATGGGCCAGAATTCTGGAGAAATTCTTACAACAAGGTGTTAACTCAGTGGAATTGATAAGACAATGGTTATCTAGTGTAGCATGGCGATTAACAGTTTTCTAGTTCAGTACATATACTTAGTACTTAATATAGTTCTACAAGATTGACACCTATTCTGCAAGATTGACACCTACAAAGATGTACTTATAATAGAGTATATAAGAGTTAAGGGATCTGGGATGGAGACAGACTGGGAGATAAAGAGCCTTATGGTGGCTGGCCTGTCCTCCTTCATTCCTCCACTGACATCAAGGACCATCTGAAGGCCCTTCTGAATCTAGGTGGGCCCCAGGCAAAAAGACAGACTGTGAAGGACACAACAAAGAATTTGGACTTTATCCCTGGCTATTCTTATGATGATTACTCAACTGAAACGAAGGCTTGTCCAAAGACCTTCAGAAAACTAACCAGAACATTACATATTGGCACCCAAACATGGGGCTAAGGATTTATACTCAGCAGTCCAGACTGATACAATCCTGAATTCAATGGAAAAGTCTCTGTGACCCAGAAATTAGGGCGAATGCAAAAATAGACAAGAAGAAAACTTAGTTAATGGCTAAACTAGTGTTTCAGCTGAAATGGGACAAATGTTTAGAAAACAGCCTTCACCACAAGGAAAGTGTGTAGAAAGTACAGTTAGACTAATAAAAAAAAAACAAGGTTTGATTGTAACACAGAAACAGATCATTGGACTTTTAGAAACATTAGAATGCATGTCCCCTTGGTTCTCTAAGGAAGAAGAATTACAGGCAGATAAATAGAAATTATTAGAAGAGCAATTAGTAGAATACTACAGTGATAATGGTCCTGATTCAATTCCTAAAGAAACATTCTATAAATATAACTTAATACAATTAGCTTTAGAGATTTACATAAGTTTTAGAATTAGGAAAAAGAAGAAAAAACAGGAGGGGGATACTGATAAAACAGTTGAAAAGCATAACAAATTAGACAAGAAAGGAATAAAGTACAATGATGATGAAATTAAGGAATGTGGTGTTTCACAATAGGAGCCATTAGGGCATTCCCCATCTACTGACCTACCTCCCTCAACCCTTCATGGGTGGAGGGAAAAGGAGGAGGGGGAGGGGCAGTGACACTATGAGCACCATTCATGCAGGAGCTTTGTCCATCCCCTATGACAACATTATAAAAGCCACTAGTTAAAGCTAAAAAAGAAGGACAGGATATATCTGGTTTAAAAATAAATGCATACCCTGTTAACTCTTCAGGTCAAGAAAAGAGAAGATACACTCCTTTTGATCTGGAAATTATCAAAGGTCTGAAAAAGGGTTTCATCCTTTATTGAGCTACATTATCTTATATTAAGATAATATTAGAGAATTTGCCTTATGAAATTTTAACCCCTAGTGATTGGAAATTTATAGCAAGGACATATTTAGAACCTGGACAAAACTTGTTGTGACTTTCAGAGTATAGTCAACTATGTAGAATACAAGCCCAATGAAATAGGCAAACTGGAGTTAATATACAAATCACCTTTGATAAACTAGCAGGTATAGGTCAGTATGCAGATGCTTTAGCACAAATTAATTACCCTTTGATAGCATATGAGCAAATTGCCGCTGCTATCAAAGCATGTGGCACCCTCCCAGGAAAACAAGATAGAGGGGAAGCCTTCATGAAAATAGAGCAAGGTCCAAATGAACCTTTTGCTGATTTTGGGGGATGTCTGCAGATAGCTGTCATGTGAATGATTGGTGAAAATGCAGCAAAAGAAATTATAAGACAACTTGTTAAAGAAAATGCTAATGAGGTTTGTAAAAGAATTATAGTAGGAATACACAAGGATATTACTTTAGAGGAGATCATAAGACACTGTGCCACGATGGGCACAAATGCCTTTTATACCCAGGCTATGATGCAGAACATGGGAAGACAGGGCCCCTCTTGGCAAGGGACTTCCAGAGACACTTGTTGATGTGGTAAAGTAGGGCATCTGAAAGCTCAATATTGGCATAGAGATAGAGTGAGAAGACAGGGTTAAGAGAAGAAGACCCAAAACTTTCTGTCTAAAATGCAACAAAGGCTTCCACTGGGCCTCAGAATGTAGACTGACCCAGGGAAATGAGAGGCAGGGCCCAGTTCTAAGACCTCAAACAAAAAACAGGTGGGGCATGATGGCAGCCAAGTTTACACCAAAAGAGTCTTTAGAAGTTCAATATTCAAAATGATCAATCATCAGAGAAGCAATCAGATGGAAGAAAGGGATTACAATTGGGGAAAATACAAGCTTTTTAACCCAACAGAAGGGCAGTGTCCAGTGCAAGCAACTCCAATATAATCTCCAGGTGACATAGAGATATCCAGAAAGTGGTGAATGGAAGGGACCAGACAGATGCAGGAATCATTGGATTCCCTGACACACAATGAGACTATTGCAGGACTTCAAAACCTACAGGAATCATTGGATTCCCTGACAAATGAAGTAATGGACAATAGATTGGTTTTGGACTAGTTCTAGGACTTATGTTTCTAGGACATGTATAATTCCTCATATTGATTCATGTTGTTTGTTACATGACTACTAGCCTGTGTTATATTACTATGTGCTGTGTAATACCTCTCATGTTGATGAATTTATGTATACCTATTTCAAGTGAGACCCTTCAGAAACCTGCTAATCTGGTTTGACTTCCCATTTCCCTTTGATGTTTTCATTTCCCTATCTGAGACATCAGGGAGGGCACGATCACCTCCTTTTATGGTGTTTTCATGCCCTTTTATGAGAAATCAGGGAAGACATGACCACCTATGTTCTAAAACAAAAGAAAGCGGGAGATGTAATGGCCCAAACTCTGTACTTGAAACAAGGATTCTTACAAGGTGTTAACTCAGTGGAATTGATAAGATTATGGTCATCTAGTTTAGCATGGTGATTAATAGTTCTCTAGTTCAGTATGATTGAATTAATCTTACAACAAATAATGGTTCCCTAGTGATATAATGATTGGCTTATACTCAGTATGATGAATGGATTTAATTGTAATAGAGTATTTAAGAGGCCAGAGTCAGACCTAGAGGAGGACTCGGAGACAGACTCAGAGAAGACAGAGGACTGGAGGCTGGAGCTCAAGGTCTCAGAGCCAAGTAGAGACATTCATTCCATCTCCCACCTTTGTGGTGGCTGGCCTATTCTCCTTCATTTCTCCCCTGAGACCAAGTCCCATCTAAAGGACCTCCATAAAGCTAGTTGAGCCCCAGGCAAGGAGACAGACTGTGATGGAGACAATAAAGACTTTTGGACTTTATCACTTGGCTATTCTCATGGTGATTACTCTGCTGTCCAAATCTCAAAGATGCCAAAGTCATCCAAATGAATCCCCAACCATTGCTAGTTATCTTTACTTTTGTTCAACCAGTGGACTTTCATGACTCTGGAAGAGGGAGTGAGGTTGGCAACTTTGCACAACTCTGCCTCAATTCATGAATAAGCCAAGATATTACCCATAATGTCATTTGTACTCTTCAAAAATAAAGAATAAACAGCAATAATATTTTAATTCAAAAAATTCAACTTCACAAGAATAATATTGAGTCAACTAGGAACCATTTCATCTGAAAAACATCTGAAAGTTTTAGCAGAATGTAAATCAAAACCAAATCAGTAATATGATGTAATTATCAAATAAAGATAATGTAATCTTAGATTATACTGAGAAAAACACAGTGTCCAGGACTAGGGAAGAGAAAGGGTCTCTTTACTCTGATATGGTTAGAGCAAAGCTAGAGTATTTTTTTCAGTTCTGGACACCACATTTAAGATGAAGATTGATAATCTAAAAGGTATTCATATTGTTATTCCTCCCTCACCACATCTTGCCAAATTTCTAGTTTTCTTTTGTATATTCTCTTCCTCCCCCCCCCCATTATTAAATTTTAAGTTCCTTGAGGGCAGGGATTATTTTTCTTTATATATATATATATATATATATATATATATATATATATATATATATATATATATATATATATATATATATATATATATATATATATCCCTTGAGCCTAGCATAGGAACATATGACATATTTGTTATTGAATCTTTTCAGTCATGTCTAATTCTTCTGATCTCATTTGGAGTTTTCTTACTGGAATAGTTTGTCATTTCCTTCTCCAGCTTATTTTCCAGATTGAAAAAACTGAAGCAAAGTGATTTTTCCAAAGTCACACAACTAGTAAATATCTGAGGCTGGATTTGAACCCAGAAAGATGGATCTTCTTGATTCTAACCCAGTGCTCTGGCCACTGTGCTATGTAGCTGCCTAACTATCTAGTGTTTAATAAATATTTAATTTATGTTTAATTAAGTGTTCAATTAATTAAACATATTTATTTAATGGAATTGAATTATTGATAGAGGACTAACTAGGATGGTTAAGGCCATTGACAGAATGTCAGATTGAGAGAACTGAGAATGTTTAGCCTGGATAAGGGAAGACTTAGGGAGTATGGGAGCTGTAGTCTTATATGACACCAGCAGGTCATAATACCCACAACTTCTTTCTCTCTTTTTAGACTTGTTTACTCATCCACATCTATATTTATATTGCCTAGGCAGGTTTGGATGTGATTGTAGGTGAAGGGGGGTTCCCAGAGTAAAAGGTCTGGCCATGATTACAATCGTTATCAGGGTCCTTGCAGGGAAAAGGGGCAAACATATACACACAGAAACCTAGCAGTGAGGCACATGTGTGGAGAAATTCATATACTTTACACAACTCATCATCCTGGACTTCTGGCCTAGATGTCATTAGTATATTTTAAGGAATTTTCTGCATTTTGTATTACCTATTTCTCTTTTGAGCTTCTCTGATTTGGCAGATTAAAACAATCTCTCTACTCCTCTTAGGTCATTGAAGTGATATTAAATTCTTTTAGTAAAATAGTAGCACTGTGCAATTTTAGTAAAATAAGCATCCTAAGTATAGGATTCTAGATTTTTCATTTGGGTGGGCATTGAAGAACTATTAACAGTGATAAGTAGTTTTTTTAAGCCAAAGAATTGCAAATCTCCTCAGATCTGCTTTTTGGGAAATACAGACAAGCCCAGTCCATTCTTCAATCAGCAGGATTATTCTCCTTCTCCTCCTTCTCCTCCTTCTTCTCCTCCTCCTTCTTCTTCATGAACTCCAACATTTACAAGATTCTTTTCCAATAAACATCTATCTTCAGGACTTTTCAGAGTTCAACTTCAGATATCACTAAAAAGTAATATATTCAAGTCCAACCAACTTTTCACATAGCAGAAGGATTCTTTCTCCAGTGAGTTTCCACAGCAACTACATCACTCTCCTCCAATCAGAACAGCTCCTAGATCAGCTCTTAAGATGTATATGGTACTAAGAAGCAATCTCAACAAACTCATCCAGCTCTTCTCACATTAAGAAGTTTCTGCCAAATAGCTTCTAGCTGCTGCAAAGTCTATGTAGCTAAATCCAGCCTGCTCAGCTGATTCAACCAGTGCTGTTGTTCTTATCTTCTGATTCTCCTCCACACTGCTTCTGTCTTCATCATCAGCTTCCACTTTCCACTTACCGGCTGATGTACCTTCTTTGTCTCTGTCTCTGTATGTATATGTGTCTCCCTCTCCACTTCTCCCCACCCCCACCTCATCTGGACTTCTTTAACTCTGGTTGAGAAAATCAAATCCACAGTTCTATCAGATAGAGCAAAGACATATGATGTGCAAATTTTCCCATAGTCTCCAAACTATTCATTGACATAGTTCTTCTTCCATATCCTTCAAAACCCTGAAAATAATTATATGAAAATGAACTGATGGACAGAAATGCCTTGTAGCAGTCCTTACATTAGTCAAAGCTCTTGCCTCTAAGCTGCTTTCAAACAGATCTTCTCATATATTATTCTGAAAGACGGATAAGTCTTTTCTCCTGGGTCTTTTCTCACCCAAAAATCCTTTTCCTGTCCCTTCTAGTGGCTGAGATATTTGCATACTAAAAAGAAAGTAATTAGCTGCTGTCTACAAGTATGTAAGAAGTCTTAGATTTGTTATGCTTGGCTCCAAAAGGCAATACTAGGCACACTGGGTAGAAATTGCATAGAGGCAGACTTAGAGTTGATGTAAGGGAAAACTTCCTATCATAGCTCTGTCAAAGTATAATGGACTGAGTTCTTCTTTCAGTTGTGATCCTTAGGCAAAAGTCTGGATGATTCCTTGTCAGGCATATTATAGAGGGACTGCTTCTCTTTTTTAAATATTAATTGTGGCTAAAAGTTAATTTGTATAGAAGATCTTCTTGCATACAAAAGCAAAGTAAGGACAATAGTGGGATCCTGGCATGAATCTACTACTTATTGATTCCTTAAGAACTAACATCACCTACCAAGAAAAAAGGGCAATGAAGTGGTGTTATCACCAAAAGTTTCTCTGGGGAGCCCATAGCAAAAGATCCAATTCAACAAACACATCTATCTGTGTAACTTTAGCCAAGTCATTAGTCTTAGTTTCCTAATCTATAAGATGAAGTAGTTGGAGAAGGTGGCTTCTAAAGGTCTCTTCCAGTTCTAAATCTGTGATCCTGTGAATATTTGGAGTTTAGCACTTACAACTTTTCATAATATGGTTTCAATTTACCTTTCCATATTTATTTCATATTTTCCCCCTTCAGACACTTTGTATTCACCTATAACTGGTCTACCATTCCCCAGTCTCAGTACTAATGGATCACAAATCAAGAATAGTTTTAGAGCTAGAAGAAAAGTTGTGAGTAATCAGCTCAAATTCTCACATTTTACAGATGAGAAAACTGAAATCCAGATTAACTAGGAGTAAATGACAAAACCATTCTTCTCTTGTTTTCTTTCCTTGCTGTTTTCCATATCTGGAATTAATTAACTTGAAGAAAGGTCCCTAATGAAATTCCCTAAGCATCTGTCCTTGTCTTTATTCTGTAAACATTTTCATTACTAACTTGAATGAAGCCACAACAGCATGCTTTGAACTGATGCTAAGTGAAGTGAGTAGAACCAGAAGAACATTGTACACTGTAACAGGAAGATTCTGTGATGATCAATTGTGAGAGACTTGGCTTTTCTCAGCAATCCAAGATAATGCCAATAGATTTGGAATAGAAATCTGCATCCAGAGAGAGAACTGACTGGAGACTGAATATGGGTTGAAGCATAATATTTTCACCCTTTTTCTTTTTCTTGTTTGCTTTTTCTTTCTTGTAATTATTTCCCTTTTGTTCTGACTTTTCTTTCAAAACATGAAAAATATGGAAATATATTTTAAAAGATTGCACACATTATTTAACCCTATATCAGATTGTTTGCTGTCTCAGAGAGCAGGAGATAAGGGAGGGAGAAAAAAAATTGGAGCACAAAGTCTTACAAAAATAAAAGCTAAAAATTATCTTTACATGTATTTGGAAAAAATAAAATGCTACCGAGGGAAAAAAAACCACAAATCTCCCCAGCATACTTACCAAATGTGTGGATCATGAAAAGTTTGGGAAAATAGTTAACAGGTTGAATGATGGAGATATAGAAAGATCCCGACAATCTAAATAATGGGTTAAATCAAATTAGATTAAATTTAATTGGGATGGATATAAAATTGTATACAGTTTTAAAAAGTGAACTCTATAAGAACAGGCTAGGAGACACAGACAAAACCACAGTTTCAGTGCAAAGACCAAGAGCTCTTCAGTGGATTGCAAACTTAATGTAAGTCAATAGTAGGATATAACGATCTAAATGATTGTTGGATTGTATTAATAGAAGTCTAGTAGCCAAAATGAAGCAACAGTAATCTTACCATACTTTATATTTGCTGTGTGTGGTCAGATGACATTTGGAGTCTATTTAGATCCGGAACCAAATTGTAGGAAAAATATTGACAAGTTGGGTACAGGGAGGGTTCAAACCTATTTCCTATCAGGATCAGTTGAAGGGATTGGGGATCTAAAGCCCATAGAAGAGAATCAAGTGAGGAGGCATTACAGATGTCTTTAGATATTTGAGATGTCAAATGGAAGAATCATTAGATTTATTTGGTCCCATTAGCAAAGTAGTGCTTAGAAGCTACAGAAGCTGAATTTGCCTCAGAATAAGATAAATCCACCTACCCATTAGCCCTATCCCAAAATTAAATAGATTTCAGCCGAACCCTTTGATTTTTTTTTGGTGGAGGGACACAGAGCACTTTCTACAAAGCTATACAGTATATTCAATTGCCATCCTTTTTGGAATGTTTCTCTTTTTTAACAAAATTATTTCAGTCATAAAATTAGAACCATGTTTAGAGCTAAGAGAACTTACAGATCATCTGATCCAAATAAATTATTTTATACATAAGGAACTGAAGAAAACAAGCTTGGATGACTTGCTCATAGTCATATAGTTTAGTCATAGAACACAGGTTTTGAGACCCAATGCTTTTTCCTCTAACCTAGTCTGTTTCACTTTGAAGAAAATATTTAACTCCTCTAGCCAAAAAGTTCATCTTTCTCTCATCTTCCTGCGAGTTCCCTGGTTCTGAACCTTTTGAGCTGGCTACTAAAGACAATGACAAGCATTGTTGGGGCAATCATCTAATTCTGTGGGGTCCCTTTCCCTCATCCTGAAATGTGTTTTAATGAAACCATTTGCAACGCTGTTAATCACTTTCCCAGATGATCTCCCATCAGCCAATGCTACAAACATCAGGAAAAGCAAAATATGAATGCTAATGGACCTCAGGGAGTTTAGAAATACCAACAGGAAATTAAGAAATTACATACAATATGAAAAATCCTTAGCTAATTAATGAATGTGACAGTCTGGATTCTCTTATTATTTGTTTATTCCTCATAGATAGCAACCCCTGAAGAGAATCTGGAGGGATCTGATTGATACAAGGCAGCCCACTGTATGGAACCCTTCAAAAGGCAAAGATTATAGAAAGGTTGTGAAGAGGATGAATAGGAAATCATATGCATGTCTGCCATGTGACATGAGGCCAAAGAAGCATTTTGAGTAGCCAAGGAAACTGGATTCTTTGCAGAACAATGTACAATAGAGCAATCCTGCCCTAAATGCAGAGCCCACTGATTTTCATTGGGATATATTCATTGGAATAATTGCAGTCAAAACAGAATCTAGTTATAAGCAGATCACCGTCACCTATGGAAAATGCTAATAAGTAGATGGGAATGTAGGAAACAACCTGTCTGGGCTTCGTTGTACTATTCCTATGATCCTTACAATCTTTCTTTAAGGTAGACAGTGTATTTGTGCAATTGTCCCCATTGTGTAGATGAAGTATTGACTGATCCCAGGATTCTATAACTGAAATGTGGTAGAATAAGAAACTGAATCCAGATCTTTTGACTCCCCCCCAAGTGTAATTATTATCCTTTGCACTAAACTGTGTTGTCACCTCAGATATAATACTGTCACATTCTCCACCCACCCACCATTAGACCCCTCTGCCACACTTACCTCATGTCTTTCCAGCTTCTCTAGCTTCCAAAAAACACACTTAATTTTATTTTACTTATATTCCTATAAAGGACATGTAAAAAAATATCTTCTTTGCATCTGGAAAAAGAACTGATAAATAGATATATAGAATAATTTTACATATATTTATATATATGTATGTATGCATACACACATGCATATGTATAAACAAACAGAGACCCCTATTTATATCTAATAATGGTCATCTCTAATATGAGAAAAAAAATTACACAGTAACTTTGTTGTATATTTAAAAGGAATAGCAAGTTGTACATAGTAGATTTACAGGTATCTGTGCAATCTTTTTTTTTTTTATACCATGTTATAGAAATGCTTGTTTTATTCCATAAATTAAAAATAAAATAAATTTAAAGTTTATTTTTTTATTCTGTATTTTTGTCCCTATGGGAAGTCTTGAAATTAGCATTAGGCTATCTAGTGTTAGGATGGATGAAGTAATTGGAATTATTGTTAAGAGACCGCCTATTTTGTGAATGTCTTGTTCATCTTTAAAGCCGTGAATAATCAAGCCAGAACAAAGAAATAGTGTTGCTTTGAAAAAGGCATGGAGGTAGAAAGTTTTCAAAGGCTAAACACATTGTAACTCATGCAGCCCCTAGTAGTTCATAAGCTTTAAGGTTTTCAAGGCCACTTTACATATCCCTCTTTGTTCCTCTATGAATTCGACTCTTGATTCTTTAGACTTCTTTCTTTATATTTCTCTACAATTTTCACTCTAGAAAATCCCTCTGCCCCAGCAGCCTCTTCCTCTGAAAGATCAGTTTCTCCTGCACTCTGCCATGGGAAGGCCCAGGCCAACCATGTAAATAATGATTGGTGTATACTCAGTGTAGAGGATATAAGGTGTAATGTTCTGTTTCTCTAAATTGTAATCGTCCTCTGTGAGCAGATCTCTTGGGGAGCTTCTGGAGGCAGCCTTGGCTTCAGTTCAGTTCAATAATACCAAATCCAACCAGGAGTTAAAGTCCAGATCCTGAATCTTTTTCTGGGCCTGGTTAGCTTTCTTTGAGGCCTATCTTTCTCTTTGGTTCCCGGAGAGCTCTTGTCCAAATGTCTCCAGCCAGCACAAACATGGAAATGGGAATGAATCAGAGTCCGCCTCCAAGAGTGCAGGATTGTGGGTTTCCCAGAAGTCAATCCTAGTTCTGAATCTCCTGGAAGTCCACGAGCAGGCTTTTCCTTTAGACTTTTGAATCTCCCCACTGAATCTTGGCTCTCAATCTCTTTCCAGTGGGCTTGTCCTTTTATATTCTCTCTAAAAGTGTGAAGTCTAATGTGTGAACCAATGAGTGAACTCCTTTAAAGGTGTGAACTAAGTTCATTACCTTGTCTCAAGTTCTGGCCCATAACATCTCCTTGTAGGATCAGATCAATCATACTGAATTAGATAATTATTGTCTCTACCCATTCCAGGGACTTAGCACCTCATAAGAATCTTAACATCAAGGGAGAAGCTCTCAGACAGACAAGACAAGCACAGTAGAAGCTCTCAGAGGCTGAGACAAATTCATTCCATCCTCCACCTTTGTATGGCTGCAGGCTGAAGCACAAACCTTTGAAGTCAAGGAGATTCAGAAGCCAGAGAAGGCAGGAAGGAGCTTAAGCTCTCGAAACCAAGGAGAGAGATAGGCCTCTAAGAAAGCTAACTGGGCTCCAGGAAAGGAGACAAGACTTTGAAGGAGATAATAAAGGATTTGGACTTTAACCCTTGGCTACTCGTGTGGTGATTACTGAACTGAAAGGAAGGCTGCCTTCAGAGACCCCAAGAAAACCTCAATAGAGAGCAATACATTTTAGAGAAAATATTACAACAGATGAAATAATACATTAGACACCTGAATGGTAAATATGAAATAGAATGGGAAAGCACATGAAAGACAAACTCCTCAGTGGAACTCACAATTACCCAGTAGAAAGGGAGCATCCCATGAGGTTGGGGCATGCCTTTAGCTGGCAGGTTAAATCCTGAAAGGAACCTAGAACTCTAAAAGAGTGAGTTAGCTGTAGGAGGGAGAAGTGGGGTTGGGAAGCATAGTGGAATTAAAGGAAATAACACATGGCATGGGGGAAGGAAAAAGACAGCAAGAAGTAGAGTGCCCTGGTGGAGTGAATCAAAGGAAGGCAGCAGCCACAGGACGGCTCATAAGTACATTTTATAGAGAAAATTTAATCCCAGGGACATGGCTGGGATTTAGGACAAGGCAGGGCAAGGTGAAACTGCTCAAGTCCTCTACAGAGGGTGAGTTTCAGGGGTTTGACATAACCTGGATTTCAGAATGGACAACCTCGACAGAGGGTGGGACCATGATCTCTATCAGTGTCTTCTCCCTGCTTGACTCAGGGATCAATTCTTGAAACAAGGTATTGAGTGGAATTGAGGAGACAATGGTTAAATCTAGTTGAGCATTGATTTAATCCTACAACAAATAATAGTTTCCTAGTAATATAATGATTGGTGTATACTCAGTGTAGAGGATCTAAAACACCATTCAGGATGTTTAGAAAAACTTAAGTGTGAATACTTCAAAAATAATTAAAGAGAACACAAGAATATTCATTGAGCCATAACCTTGCAATGGAAATCATCAAATTCAGTGATTCTCAGTGTGGTCCAGTGATCTCTGAAATCCTTTCAGAGGATCTACAAATTCAAAATTCATTTTTGTTTTTAATATGATAAATATCTATAAATATAACCCATATAAAACCTTTTTGGGCTGATCTTCAGTTATTTTTTATAATATATACTGAGAACAAAAATTTGAGGTGATCTAGAAACCTCATTTTATAGACAAGGAAAATCAGGTCCAGAGAGAAGGCACGATGTCATACTGTTAATAGTGATGGATTTGTCCATTTTATTTATTTATTTTGCTGAGGCAATTGGGGTTAAGTGACTTGCCCAGGTCACACAGCTAGGAAGTGTTAAGTGTCTGAGACCAGATTTGAACTCAATAGTGATGGATTTGTAGTCAGATGATTTTCAATTGTGATATGTAACCCCAAATCTTGGGCTTCAACTTTTCTCATCTATAAATCGAGGGCTTTGGATTAGATGAGATCTAAAGTCCCTCTCAGTTCTAAATCTATGATACTCAATTTGTCCAAGATCATATTGGTAACAAAGGGAGGATTTGAACCATCCCTCTGGCTATAGGTCTAGCACTCTTTCCCCAACACCGACTTTTGCCAGTTAGAAACCATTTGCCTTCCTTGAGGTCTTGAGAGCAGTTGTTCGGACTTTGCCAGACTAAACCTCCCAAGGAGCTAGCCCCAGCATCTCTGGTGGCCGGGAAGAGGGGGAGGGGAGCCGCTGTTCCTATAGAGCTGCGGAATGCAGACTTCTCCCAGGCTCAGGAATATGAGGCACTGTTTTAGATTACGCCTTTTCTAAAGAAATCAGAGATTGCCCGTGACTTTCATCACTGAAAAAAAAAAAAAGCAGCAAGGAGAAAGCACGATCCTTTGCATTCTATTAAACCGGGCACTTTGTTCTAAAATGGGAGACAAAACTCTTCATTAATCCGGGAACACGCAGTTATGGGACATGAGCAAATGAGATCCCGTCTGCCCAACTCTGCAATGGGCTTGACTGTGTGAGCTCTTAGACAAAGGAACTGTCAGATAGCTGCCTCTTTAGCATTCCGCACTAACTCTCCCTCACATTTGATATCCTGTGACAAGTGATTGCTGGGGGATTTTGCTGGATGAGAAAGCGCCCTGGAAAACACTTGTTTACTCTGTGGGCCCGGCTTTCTCATCCTGGTTGTGACTGGTCCATTTTCATCCTCCCCTCTTCTTTTCTTCCTTTTCCCTCCTCCCCAGTACAGTAAGTACACGTGTAACCATTTGAGAAGCTGGATTGTAAGAGCTCGGATGGGAGTGGGGATGCGGATGGGGATGGTAATGGGAACGTCTAACTTTTATAGCCAGATCTGAAAAGCTTGAGGAGAGAGCTCCTTCCAAGAACATCTGTTTGGCTTTTTCCTATCTTTTCCTTTAGTTTCCTACCTCATTTCCTCCATTTATGATAAATTGTGGCACTGCCAGTCCCAGAGGGGAAAAAAATTTAGTCCAGGGGTATACTTAGAGCCTGTTATTAAACTCCCAGCAGGCACCTGAAAGACTTTATGGCTAAATAAAATCTGCACAAACTCTTCAAAGTATTTCATAGCTTCAAGGATTAAAAGTTTAATCTGTGATTAAAATTGAGGGTTATATGCTCCATACACTTAATGACAAATAAATTATTTTGAAAACCGTTGGTAGGCAGAGACAGCTGTGGTACCTGTACCATGTGGTACAAGACCCAAGTACATCTGGGCCCAGCCAGGAGAGGCCACAGGGGCACAAAACTGTTTTCAATTTCCTAATTTACTGCCATCTTTTGTTTAACTTTGAATAAAACAAACAAACAACCAAATGTCTCAAAGGAGATGCCGCAGTCCTAGCTGAGCAGGGAGGCAGAGTCTGTTATACCTTACGAACCCCACTCAAAATCCAGCCCGTTACCCCAGCCAGGGCTGTCTGGGCACCCCATGCCAGCTGGTTCAGCGGACAGAAGTGAGAATGTTAATAAACACCCCAATGAAAGGAAGTTGTTGGAGGGTAATTAACATATGCCATTAGTATCTGTCTCTTTGGCCAGACACAGCAGACAGGCTGAAACCATACATACAAATGAGTGTCTGCTCCAACTGCTCCGAGAAGAGGGATGATTTCATTGTCAGTGTCTGGTGGAGTCAGCAGCTTTAACTCACAGTGCTACTTGGTAACAAAAACAGGGGAAGCCATTGTGTCCTACAATAACAATGCAGCTTTTTTTTTTTTTTTTTAAGGGACTTTCTATTTAATAAACATCTCATTCTTGTTTCTCTTCCCTCTACTTTAAAACAAGTTCTGTTTGTAGGCTATTTATTTATTTAGGATTTTTTTCCCCCTTTATTGGAATAAGCTGCAACTTTTTTCTTTTTAAACAACTTTGCTCATCTGCAGCCCAAAAGTGCACCATCAAACTTTTTAAGGTTTACAAGAGCAATTTTGGATTGACGTCTTGAAAGATTATAACTGGCACACACTGCTTTTCCTAGAAGCTGAGAACAAGACTGAGCTTAATCACCTGGCCAAGCTCAACAGTGTGTAGATGAAGGAAATTAAGTGCTTGGCAGAGGGTCACCTGGTTTGTTTATGAAGCCCAGCATGGGCAGTGTCAGGGACAGGATCTCTCTCTATATGCCATGAGGACACACGGAAGAGTTGTCTCAATCTCATTCTAATATTTTACTGTGTCCAGCAAGAGCATGGCAATTATATAACATGAAAATAATAACGAAGACCAGCTTTTCATCTAGTGTTCTTTTTTAAACTATAATGACCTGCTGGAATTAAGACAAAAATGACACTAAGAAGAAAGTGTTTTGTGTTACTGGGGAAGGATTTCACTTAAGGAGAAGATTTAGTCTGGAAGGACCCTGAGAGACCATACAATCCAACTCCTTTTCCTTCCAGATTAGAAAATTGAGGGCCAGGGGTAGCAAATTAATTATTTTAAAACCCGTTGGTAGGCAGAGATATCCATGGTACCTGTAGCATATGGTACAAGACCCAAGTACATCTGGACAGAGCCAGGAGAGGCCACCGGGGCACAAAACTGTTTTCAATTTAATGGATAGAGCACTGGCCTCTGAGTCACACACTTACTAGCTGAATGGACCTAAGTAAGTCACTTAACTCCAGTTGTCGCAAAAAAAAAAAAAAGGGGGGGGGAGGAAAGGAAGGAAGAAAAAAGGAGGGATGAAAGGAAAGGAGGGAGGGAGAAAAAGAAAGAGGGAAGGAAAAGGGAGAAAAGAAGGAAAAAAGTAAGAAAGAAAAGAAAGGCAAAGAAGGAAGGGAAGGAAGGAAGGAGGAAGGGAGGGAAGAAAATTGAGGCCATTAGAAGTAAGCTCCTAGTCTTTTTTTTGGTACTCCCGGTACCTAAGATAGTACCTGGCATTTAGACCCATTGCTTGATTAATTGCCCATGGGCACACATGTAATTAAGTAGAAGAATAAGGATTCAAATTCAAGTTTAATGACTGCTACTCAAAAAGGTGGATAATTCACTGAGTTCAAGATGTTGTTCAATCATCTCTGACTTTTCATGACCCCATCTGGGATTTTCTTGGCAAAGATACTGGAATGGTTTGCCAAGATCAGCCCTTCTGTTGATCACAATATCTTAGTGTTAAATCATCTATTTCAGTCTTTCTCCCAAAGATCTACAAGTCCTAGTGGACCACTAATACAATATGAAATAAATGATAACAGAGGGATAGGGACTTGACCTGTGATTTCATTAGTATTTTAACTCCCTAGTAAGAAAACACCTCCTACCAAAATAATAATCAATATTGATAGTATTTACTATGTACCAGGAACTGTGCTAAGCACTTTATGACTATTATATCATTTCATCCTCACAACCCTGGGAAGTAGGAGATATTATTATTCCTACTTTAGAAATGAAGAAACTGAGGCAGGGGTTAAGTGTGTTGCCCAGAATCACACAGTTATTAAAAGTCTGAACCCAAGTTTGAATTCAAGTCTTCCTGACTCTAGGCCCAAAATGAATCATTCAGGTGCCTCTAGAGGAAAAAAAAAAAATCTGAGTACCTGGCACAAAGCCTATACTTAGGAATGGATTGCCCTGGAGCACTTTAGGGACAGTCTTAAACACAAATGGTGGGCTACTATATTTATAAATAAGTCTTATCTATTCAGTGAAACAAGCCCAGAAGGATGTCCAGTTGCCACACATCAAGTTCGGTTAACTTTGGAAGTAATAAAGCTCAGCTATTGGGGACTGACTATTTCGTCAATCCCTTTTTCTCTTCCCTAGTTCAGTCTCCTAACTCCTCCCATCTGGACTATTCCACAGCCTCCTAATTTAATTGGTCTAATCTCTGCCCTCTCTAATCCAATTTTCACACCCCTCAACATGGTTTTCTTAAAGCACAGGCCTGATTACATAACTGCTGACCAAGAAACTTCAGCAGTTCCTTTTTGCCTCTAGGATAAAATCCAGAGTCCTCTGGCATTTAAACCCTCTCATTCTGCCTTCTAGCTATCTCCATACTTATTTTCTATCACTCTCAGGTACTCTGTGTACCAGCTGAGCTTTCTTCCAACCTGTTCCCAACAGAGAACATTCCATCTTCTGTCCCCTGGGCCAGCCCCTATCTAGCTCCCTTTAGCCTCAGCTTAAGCACCACATTCTATAAGATTCCTTTCTTGATCATTCCAGTTATCCTTGTTATACTCCTTGCCTTCTTAAGTTACTTAGTATTTACCTGGTATCTATTATGTATTTCCTAATTCCTCCAGTGGAATGCAAGCTCTTTGAGTGAAGAAAATGTTTTGTTTTTGTCTTTATACCCCCAGGTTCTAAAACAATATCCAGTAGAGGAGCTAAATAAATGCATATTGAATTAAAGGGAACAAATTCTCTTCAAGAATTCAGATGGATGGACTGTCTCTTACTAGTAAGTTAGTAAGTAATAAAGTTTTATTTAGTTCTGTTTCAATATTCTTTCCATTTACCTTGTTATAGTCATTGTGTATAATGTTGTTTTCCTAGTTCTATTTACTTCACATCAGTTCTTATGTCTTTGAAATCTACATTTTTATCTTTTTTTAAACAATACAGTAATATTACTTTACAGTCACACACCATAATTTTATGGAAGTTTATATGTTTCCAATTCTTTGCTACTATAAAAAGTGCAGCTATGAATGTTTTTGTCTAGAGTCTTCTGTTTATTTTTTTAAAGGAAGACCTAAACAATGGAGAGAATCCACAGGAAAGGGTTCAATATAGTTTTCATATCCCTCACAGAGTCTGATATCAAAAAAAGAGAAAAAAATGGAAATATATTTAAAAATTGATGTACATATATAACCTAAAAAAACAAAATTTAAAATAAAAAAATAAACCTTTTTAAAAAAACTAAAACACTAAAAATATAGACATTTACAACTAGAAAGGTTCTTAACAATAATCTAGTCTTATATAATCACAGATTTATTAAATAGCATTTAAATAGTGTTTTGAGATTTGTAAAGTTCTTTACAACAATTACTTTGTTTTATCCTCATAAAAACTTTGGGAGATAGGTGCTATCATCTCCATTTTACAGATGAGGAAACTGAGGTTAAAAAAGTTAAATAACTTATCAAGTATCACACAGCTCTTAAATACCTGAAGGCAGATTTGAATTCAGTTCTTTTTGCCTCTTAGACTAGTACTCTACTTACTATGCTACTAAATAAATCTAGTAAATCTAAGTAAATATGGAGCTGAAAGGGACCTCAGTGATCACCTCAGCTGACTCCTTCATTTTACAGATGAGGAAACAGAAAAATCAAGTGACTTAAAGTTTACCAAAGCCTAGATTTGAACCTGATCTTATTTCTCCAAAATCTATATTCTTTCCAATATTCTAACTACCTGGATCTCCTTTTTCCCTTTAGAAAATAGCAGTTGACATTTACATAATAATAATAAGAAGATAGCTAATCTATATAGCTCTTAGTATGTGCCAGGCACTGTGCTAAGCACTTTGTTTGATATCATTTAATCCTTACAACAGTTCTAGGAGATAGGCGCTATAATTACCTCCATGTTATAGATGAGGAAACTAAGAGAAACAGGACTAAGGGATTTTCCTAGGAGCATGATTAATAAGTGTCTAAGGCCAGAATTGAACTCAGATTTCCCTCCTGGCACTATCCATTGCACCATTAAATTTACACCCAAAATGTACACTATATGTCTTTTAAAACTCACAAGAAGGTGATACCGACTTTTATTTCTGTTTTGCAGATGAGAAAACTGAGATTCAGTTTGAAGTGATTCATCTGTGATCACACCCTAGTAGGTGTAAGAGGAGGAATCCCTCTAACTAACTAAAACAAAATCCAGAGAAATTAAATAATTTGTCTATGATATCACAGTTAGTACCAGCTGAAGCCAGGACCCAAGCCAGGTCCCCTGATGTTGTCCAGGATTCTTTCCTTTATGCTATATTTGTTTCAATTCTGCTTTGGCCAGAAACTCTGAGGATCTTCCCCTTCCAGGTTTCTTTATATCTTTATTTAGATTTTTTTTTTGACAAGGTGAAAGAGACCATTTTTTTTTGCCTTCATTGCCACCTAGCCTTTATCACTGAATGAGTGGGCATCAGTCAAATTGAGACCTTGGCTTAAAAACCATATTTAGTCATCCTGTTCTATATCTGACCACTGGACCAAATGGCTCTGGAGGGAAAATTGAGGCAGGGACTTTGCATAGCCCTCCTTCACTTAAATTTAGTTCGCTTATATAACATGGCACCTCCCTGATGTCATGGTCCTCTGGAAGAATAAGGGACAAACAATAACTTGAAAAAACTATATTCTCACAGTCTGGGGGCTTCTTCTGTAGATGCAACTTGTCTCTGATTTAAATGGTGATCTTTAAGAGTTTTTGTGGCCAAAAAAATAATCCATCAATTTACAGTCAATCTGGTGATCCTTTCTGAATTCATCCACACAGGTATATACCATTACCAGATTCATGTCTGTTAGCATGTTAAGACCTGACAAGAGATTATACCCTGCTGACATATTTTTAAGAGCCTAGAATGACCTCCATAGCACAATGGGGAATCAAAGTATAACTTTGATGAAGTCCACTATGTCAAGACTTCTTAAACTTTTTCCATCCATGACTCCTTTTCATTCAAGAAATTTTTTTTCACCTGAGAAATTTTTAAATGACCCCAGGTATATAGGTATATAAAACAGATATAAAAATCAAACATTTATTGATAACCAATCATACTTTCACTACTGCCCCATTCAGTTATGAGACCCCATATTGGGTCATGAACCATGGTTTAAGGAGCTATATTATAGTAACACATATACACCCACAGATATACCTCCTCCCACCCCAAAGCCAGAATGATTTATCCAATGAATCAGTAAATTGATGGATGATGGATAGGAGTTCTAGGGGAAATGATTTATTGATTTTTAATCTACAGAAAAGAAGACAAAGGAATAACTTGTGAAAGAGCCTCCAATATTTTAGGAATGATTAAAAGATGAGCTTGACTAGTTCCTCTGTATTGCTATCATGATGAGGGGCTAGACAAAATACACTTTAGTTATAGCAGAGAAGAAGCCTGATTTTGTTGCTAAAGAGCTGCAAGCCCAGATGGCCTAGGTCCATGATCAGACTTTGACACATATTAGCTGTATGAGCATGGCCAAGCGACTTAATGTCTCTCAGACAATTTGTAGATTTGTATTAATTGAGGGAGTATTTTACATCAATGAAATTACAGGTCTGGACCCTTCCTCTTGTCCCCCTCCCTCTCACATACATAATATATATGTATAATATAATGTGTATAATATGTATATGTATATATACACATGTATGCATATATGTGTTTCTATTTTTTATGCATGCTATCTAATGATAAATTAGATATAAGAATGAAAATATGACTAAGTACTGAAGAAAACATAGGAATTCATTCCTGGAGGTATTTAATAAATAGAATCTCTATTTGACCTAAATTTGGAAGTAATCCTACCCTTGGCAGGGTGCTAGACAAAATGATCCCTAAATTTCCTTCTGGTCCTTGAGTCCATAAATTTCTGATCTTTTGATCAGAAGAGTCAAATAAAAAAGTGTCTTAGAGAAGTTAAATAACTTTAGCTTCCTGCATAGCAGTGATCTGTTCTCTTTTTTTTTTTTAAAACTATCTCTTGGTTCCCACCTATTTTCTGTGATCAAATCTGGTGGTTCTGCCTAGAACTTTTCCTTAGCTATTTTTTCTGTATCCCCACCCCCTAAATGAACTATACATACAGGCCATTGCATCCAAGTTCTGTAAGCCCCTGGAATTCTATCATGTCTGGAATGCTGGGCCATCATCTAGAATTTGGCAATTAAGTAGGTCTGGAAACTGCCCTGCCTGGTCTTGAGATTCCATTACCTTAACATTTTTAGAAATTCACATAGTTCTAAGGGAATAAAATAGCTTTGGTATGTCTGTGTACCTTGCCTGTTTTCCCCATTTTCTTTCTCAGTCTCTGCCACATTTTAGGTGTATTTATTTCTATCAGTTCAACGAAATTCAATTCAATGAACAGTTATTAAGAGCCTATGTGTATAATATACTGTACTAAAATGCTAGGGGAGATGCAAAGTGTAGATAAAGTACTGTGCCCTGCCATCATGGTGTTGTATCATAGAAATGGTGATAGCTTTAATATCCAATTTTACATGAAAGATATATTAGAAAACTGCAAAATAAAGTACTATTAAGGGGGAGCTTGTTACAAACTGGAAGGATTAGGGAAGGCTTCCTAGAGGAGGTATTAGAGTTAGATGTTAAAGGAGAGGTTGAAAGGAATTCAGTGGGTGAAAACTAGGACAGCGAAGTTCCAGGCATAGGAAACAGACTTAGCAAAGATATGGAAACTAGAAATCTCAGAGTTCTGTAATGTGTCTAGCACATAACAGGCACTCATTCGAGATTAATCAGTGACAAGAATCTTAACTCAAGCTCTGAGTAAAACTGAAGTTTGAGAAATACTAGTAATATTTCCATGGTGCTTCAAGGTATTCCAAGTATTTTGCCTCTATCATTTCATTTGGTAAAACGAATAACTTTAGTTTCTGTGTTTTGATATATTATAGTTATTTTTTTCTTCTATGATGGGTTCCTCTCTGGCTTGGGTCTATGCTAGCCCACATTCTCATAGCTAAATGCACCCAACATCTATCTATAGGCTTAGCCCAACTTAAAGTCCTGGAACTGATTGATCTCTAGGCAAAGAAGATGCACTTAGAAAGGAGGTGATTAAAAAGAGCTATGATTGTTTTATTAAAAACTGGAGGTGCCAGACTCACCTCATTTTCCTTCCTATTTCCCCCACTTTTTTTTTTAACTGAGGCAATTGGGGTTAAATGACTTGTCTAAGATCACACAGCTAGAATGTCTTAAATGTCTGAGCCAAATTTGAACTCAGGTCCTCCTAACTTCAGGGCAATTATATAATTTCATCTTAACAACCTTGGGAAGTTGGAGCTATTATCCAGACTCTATCCACTGTGCCTCCTAGCTGCCCCTTCCCCCCCACTTTTAAAACAGGAATCACTAGATTGATTACTTGGAGAATGCTGTAGATATACTTTACCAAGAGTTCAGCAAAGTGTTTGACAGTCTCTCCAATATCCTATTGGACAAGTGATGAGATTTGGCTAAGGCAATAAATATTATAATTTAATAAATTCATAATAAAAACAATATGCAATGATTAACTATGAATAACTTAGCTTTTTTCAGCAATATAATGTCTAAGACAATTCCAAAGGAGTCATGATGGAAAATATTATCCACATCCAGAGAAAGAATTGATGGAGTCTGAATGTAGGTTGTTGGGTTTTTTGTTTTTGTTTTTTGTTTTGCTTTGTGGTTTTTTTTCCCTTTTGATCTGTTTCTTCTCTAACAATATGACTAATATGGAAATATGTTTTTCATGATTGTATATATATAACCTATATCAAATTGTTTACTGTTTCAGGTAGGAAAGAAGAAGAAAGAGAAGGAAGGGTAAGAAGAGGGAAAAATTTTGGAACTCAAAAAATTTTTTAAATGAATATTAAAATTTTTTCTTTATGTATAATGAAAAAGCATGAAATATTATTTTTGTTTGCTTTTTTTTTCTGAGCTATTGACATTATGTGACTTTCCCAGTCACACAGCTAGTAAGTACTAAGTGTCTAAGGTCAGATTTGAACTCAGGTCCTCCTGATTCTCCTTTCTATCTACTCTTCTTTCTAGGGACAATTCTCCATATACTCTATACTCAATAGTTTGGTCAAACAGAGTTGTTGTTGTTGTTTTTTTTTTTTTTGCATGTGTTATCTTTCTCTCTCTCTTTTTAAAATTTTGAATGAAAACACCAAAATAAAAGGGATATTTCCACACACCCATTAGAACACAAAAAGTTGATAGTATATAAACCATAAATCTCCATTTCATATTATTTGCTTTTTTAAATAGACACAGAGAAAAGATCTATATATAACTTTCAAAACTGTTTTACTCTCTGTTCTTCCTTCTGAACTTGTTTTCTTTGCATTTTAAAAATATTTCAATGCCCTTCTTTTTTTGTATCATATTGGTAACCTCTTCTCATCTCCAAAAAAGTGAGAAAAAGGAAAAAAAAACCTTCTAAAAATAAACATAACTAGGTAAAAATTCCACACAATGGCCATGTTCAAAAATATGTTTCTTTCTGCATCTTGTTTTCATTACTTTCTTGTCAGGAGGTAATATTCTTCATCATAGGTGTTCTAGAAACATGGTTTGTCATACATTATCAGAGTTGAATCTTTCAAAACTGCATCTTTCAACAATGTTGCTGTCTTTGTAAATATTATTCTCTAGGTTCTGCTTATTTTACTCCATTCATACTCTCCAGAACCATCTGATATCATGCTTTTTGTCATTTCTTATGATGTGCAGACATTTCTCAGTCGTCTGAAAGGAAAACTAAGGCACTTCTTTATTTGGTTATTTGTTTTTTGTTTTTCTTTTTTACTCCTACTTTCAGAATCAGGAAGTTTGTTATATTTTCTTTCTTGGTATTATTCTCCCTCTTTGTACTGCCCCAATCCCTGCTTCTTTTCCTGATGGTTCTGATTTATTTCTAAGTCATATCCTTTATATGTGCGTATATATTTGTGTTTAACCCTCCTTTGTACATCTCAAATAAAAGTGAGGTTTTCCTAATAGCCTGTCTTTCCCCTTTTCCTTCAAAATATATTTTTTTCATATATCCCAATTATGAGAACTACTTCTTTCTCACCTCTATACTAATGTATTACTCCTTTTAACACTTTCTCCATCTCCTTTCAAAACTATCCTTAGGAGCTCTGTTTTTCCTATTTAATTCACTCAAAACCCTTTGAAGATATTATGCTTCTGAAGGGACACTTCTCCCTCAATTAAAATGTTAGTGCTATATCATCATAGACTTCCTTCCAGTTACCCAAATAATCTTAACTTTTTTATAGTTTTTTTAGTCTTTTCACCAGAAATATTTGAAAGTACTACATTCCACTATAGTCCATCTCCTCTTTCTCTATAGATTTACTTAATCTTTTAGGATTAAATCATTTTGTATTATGTCTATATCTTTTGCTTTGGAGAATATTGTATTCCAAGATCTTCTCTCATTTTAGTAGAAGTTGTTAGGTCTTGTGTGATTCTAATCGAAGTAATGTGGTGCTTGAACTTCTCTCTTGGATATGTGCAGTATGTTTTTCTTCAGTGTTGGAGTTTTAAATTTTGACTATGACATTTTGAGGTTTCTTTCTGCAAATTAATGGTGGATTCCTTCTGTCTTTACTTTGCACTCTGCTTCTAATAGGATTGGGCAGTTTTAATTTATGATTTCTTGAAATGTAATGTCCATGTTTTTCTTCTTATATCATGGTTTTCAGAAAGTTTTGTAATTCTTAACTGATCTCTTCTTGATTTTCTAGGTCTCTAATTTTTTTTATATCATATAGCATACTTTTTCTTTTATATCAAACATACATACACATGTACGTATATATGTATGTATGTATGTATTTTTATATAGATACCTTACTTTTTCTTTTGATTTTATTTAATTTTTTTGCTTTCTCATAGAAATGTAGATTCTGTACTAGGGCAAGACTCTGACTCTTGCTGGACTTTTGTGTTTGTGACGGTTGACTTTATTTGGTCTTGCTCTGGGTCATTTCAGTTCTTTCATTGGTCTCTACTTCATAGGGTCACAGTGTTAAATATTTATATCTCACTATGGTATCTCAGGGTAGAATATTAGAGACCTTATATATATCCTGCAGGGTCCTTCCCAGTCTGAGCACTGGAGTGCAATGACAATTACTATTTGCTGCTGCTGCTAGATGTTTCCAAGGTCCCCATTCTGAATCTTTTAAGTCATCCTTAGGCTTCTTCAGGGGTGCCCTTTATTTTTGCTACCTCTAGATTCAGACATATGCAGGCTTCATGCATCTGTGATCAATTTTAACCCCCATATTTTTATTATAGTTTTTTATTTACAAAAACATATGCATGGGTAATTTTTCAACACTGACCCTTGCAAAACTTTCTGTTTCAACTTTTCCCCTTCTTCCCCCCCCACTTCCCTAGATGGCAAGTAGTCCAATAAATAGTAAATATGTTAAAGTATATGTTAAATACAATACAATACATGTATATATATTTATACAGTTATCTTGCTGCACACACACAAAAAATCAGATCTAGAAAGAAAGTAAAAAAAACCGGAGAAAGAAAACAAAAATGCAAGCAAGCAATAACAGAAGAGTAGAAATACTGTGTTGTGGTCCACACTCATTTCCCATAGTTCTCTCTGATTCTCTTCATTACTGAACAATTGGAGCTTAACCTCCAGATTTTACTGTAAGACTACTCTATTATTGTTATTGGGTTTCCAGATGACTCATTTTGCACTTCAGTGGTGAAAGAAGTCACTGTAGTGTATCACTGGACTTTTTGATCCAGCTTAGGAAGGACATTGAAGAACAAGAACATGACTAGAGCAGAGTGACCACTGAGTGGATGGTAGCCTATGTCGTCTGATGATTGATTATAGGCCATGAGGATGTGTAGTATTTAGGAAAAATATGAAGAGCTGCCAGATGAAAGAGTGAATCAAATTGCTCCCAGAGAATTAGAAGCAATATGTAAAACTAGTCAAGAGGCGGCTATTAGATCAATTTAAGTGTAACCTGGAATTCAAACCTGGAATATTTTACAAAGGATTCTTCTAATTGGTGGAAGGAATGTTGATTCTACACTGAATGCTTGAGTGAAAGGAAGGTTTGACTTTGGAGAAAAGAAGCATTCTTCATCCCTACTTTGTGAAAAAGACATGTGGAGGTTCAAATTCTCCAATGTACCAGTTCCTAGAAGGAAAAAAAAGTATTTACTCTTATGTGCATAAAGGGAAGCTTATTCTCTAACACATTCCTGATTTCCAACTTGCTTACCTAGGGACTTGTGGGCATTTCTCCTTGTGTCAAATAAGATCTCAACTCACTCCCACCTAAATAACTCATTCAATTTTGTGTATTTTCTGGCATACTCATATCTATAGGATTCCAATTGCTGTTTTCTATCTGCTAGGATAAATCGGTTTGCTCTCTACCTATTGTTTTTTGGATAGCTAGCATTTGATGGGAAAGAGTGAAGCCTAGAGATATAAACTTGATTAGTCCTCTAAAGTGACCAAGAAAGACATTTGAACCCAAGACCAAGTAGTACAGTGGATAACAAATCCAGCCTCAGCCACTTGCTAGCTAGGTGATTCTGAACAAGTCATTTAGTCCCAATAAATAAATATGTACAGACACCATTGTAACTGATTTTAAAAAGAAATAACAGTTGGAATTTAGTGCTGCTGCCAGGGAAGAAGAGAGACTCTGTGGTCCTCCTCTTCCCTTCAAGGGAGGAATCAAAAGTCTTCTTAGAATAGGGGTGGGAAATATTCCAACCATGAGTAAACTGTGTTTCAATAACCCATGTGGACATATGCATTCTATGGGCAGTGTATACTCTAAACAACAAAAAACTTCCTACCAGTTAAAGCTGCCCTAAAGTGGAATGAGAACCCACATAAAGTAGGGAATAGGGGAGGTTGAAGGCTAAAGATTCTCTGTCACTCAAAATGGAAGTGATAAAGCAAAAAGAAATTATATTCCAGAAACAGGTCCCAGGATCAAATTCTACCTCTGATACTAACTTTGTGGATCACAAATTCCTGGCACTTGTCTGTAAAATGGGAGGGGAGAGACCAAAGTGGCTTCTAGGTCAGCTCTAGCTCTAAAAAACTATAAGCTTAAACTAGGTAATAAACAATATGAGATAAAGGTAGGACTAGGTGATTTCTAAGGTTTCCTACAACAATGGATTTAGGTAATTCTGTGAAATGAGAACTACTGAAAGAGGTGAATGACTCATCAAAAGTCAGGGAGTGAATTAATAACAAAGCCTGGACAAGAGCCCAGGACCTCTTTCAATACACCATATTGCCTCCTAGCAGCCAGTGCTAGGACACATGTCTGAGGAAAGGCTTTGGAAAATCTTTCTTCTCTTGCTTCTGGGTTGCTAAATGGGAAATAACTTTTTTCTTCCAGCTCAGACATGGATGTGAACTCCTAGTAGGTATTTTAAATTCCTGGAAATTCAAGCTCTTTACTGAATTAAATTGAATGCATTAAGCAGGGACTGAAGCATTAATGCTGTACCATAGCATGGGAGAAGTAGCACTTGGATAAAAAAGATAGTCTATAGGGGCTACACCTATTCTGGCTCCCTGGTGATGATTGAGGCTTTCCTGCTGAATTGGAGAGAAAAGCTTCAGCCAGGAGACATCCTAATAATATAGACCTAATAATAATATAGCAAGGGTGGGGCAGAACTATACAAATGAACAGAGTTTATTGGCTAGGAATATGAGGTTTAAACCGAAAGGGTAGCCAACAGTGAAGTGTGAGGGCAAAGCCAAGGTTGATAGACCAGATGGCTTATCTGGCAGCTGAACAGCCTTGAAATACTAGGAGATAATGTGATGTCATAGAGGGCATGAGTTCCGATCCAAACTCTATCATTTAATCTCTCTGTGACCTTTACCTAATTACTTCTCTCTGTGCCTCAGATACCTTATCTTTTAATTGAGGAAGGAAGAGAAAGCATGAAAGAAAGTTGATGTAATTTTAGTCTACTTTAAGAGAGGAGTAGACTAGGGAAGTGACAGTCCCAATGTACTTTGTTTCAATCAAACTACAGAATTTCAGTTCTAAGTGCCATGTTTTAAAGAAATTCTGACAAGCTGAATATCCCAGAGGAAGACATCAGGTAAAGGGTCTTATGAATTCCTGCCATATTAACATCAGTTGAGGGAACTGAAAATATTCAGGCTAGAGAAGAGAAGCTTGGGGAGGTGAGGAGAGAACATGAGAGCTCTCTTTAAGTAATTGAAGATCTTTTACCTAGAAGAAGAATTCTAATTGTTCTGTTTATTCACAGAGGGCAGAACTAGAAGAAGTGGTTAGAAATTCCAAAGAAGCAAACTGGGATCGTCATTAAGAAAAATTAGAGTTATCCCAAGATGGAATGGATTACTTGGGGATGAGCTGTGGGTGAAAGAGATTGTAAATTTCTACTCACTGGAGGTCTTCAAGTCAAGCAAATTGCAGATGTGATAAAGAGGCAAATTTTATTCCTATATGGGTTAAGCAAAATGATCCCTTTCCACTCTAAATACTAGAATCTTGTGGCCAAAGAAGAAGTTAGATAAAAAATAAAAACACGATCATATTTAGCTCTTCTCAGCAATACAATGATCCAAGACAATTTCAAAAGACTCAAGACAGAAAATGCTATACATGTAGTATAGAGTCTTAAAGCAGATTGAAGCACATTATTTTCACTTTTATTTTTGCTTTTTGTCTTTTTGTGCTTTTTCCCTTTTGTTCTGTTTCTTCTTTCACAATGTGACAAATGTGAAAATATGTTTTATGTCATTGTGCATATATAACCTTTATCAGACTGCTTGTAGTCTTAGAGAAGGGGAGAAGGGAGAGAGAAGCAGAACAGATCGGAACTAAAAATCTTATAAAAAATGAATGTTGAAAACTCTTTTCATAGAATTGGAAAAAATAAAATAATATTCATTTTTTTAAAATGATGTTTCCCTCTGGGCAGTAATATTCGTATAGTACAAACTAAAGTGGAAATTTGTCAAAAAACAAAACAAAAGAAAACAACATCACAATCAAGTTCATAAATCAAGGGTTCTGCCCCAAATGAACAGCCTGGTAGGACTCCTATTTTTATTCTCTATCTGCTTGGATAAATAAGTTTATTCACTATTCTATTGGTCTTTTATATAATTAGCATTTGATGGGAAGGAGTGAAGTTTGGAGGCATAAACTTGGTTGAGATGGCCAAGGCATACTCCATATTGCTATCATTAAAAAAAAAAATGAGAAGTTTTTAAGCCTGGCTATGACCCATCACCATTTATTTTGAATTCTTACCACTGGGAGAGTTGCTGGATAAGGAAAGCACACTCCATCAATTTCCATACCAAGCATGGACTCCATGCAATCACAAAAACAGGGAATCAAATGTACTGTCTTAGTGAGAGGAAGTCAAACACAAACTAAGATTGTTACTTGTTCATGATAAAGGAGAACAACAGAAAACAATAATAATAATAATAATAATAATAATAACAATAAATGTTTCTATAGAGCAAGTATTCATTAATTCAACAAAAATGTATTGCTCTATTTAACATGTATTGGACTACTTGCCAAATAGGGGAGAGGGTGGGAGGAAGGAAGGAAAAAGCAGGAACAGAAGGTTTTGTAAGGGTCAGTATTGAAAAATTACCCATGCATATGTTTTGTAAATAAAAAGCTGAAATAATAAAATTTAAAGAGGTATAAAAAATTAATTTAATTTAAAAATATATATTGCTCTATGTGCGCAGAATTCTGGGTAAAAGGATGGCAGAGATGCCATTTTTAGAGATGACATGATCTTGACTCTCATATGCAGATAAGACACAAGTTACACAGCAATATTTGATGATATTTGAGAAGCATAGAATCAAAATTGTTATTCTTCTTTTATAAGTGAGAAAAAAGGACAGGCACGTAATCTACCTCTGGTTCCCACATGGAGTCAACAATACTGGTTCTTGAACACATAAATGTCTGAAGTTTCTATTCTTTTCACCATATATTATACCATTCATCCATAAGCATTCCCATATTTCTTTTCCCCATTCCTACATCCATAACCTTAGCCCAGATTAGATCATTCTCTGGGAAGATAAGGATTGTAATGGATAGAGCACAGGGATCTGGAGTCAGGAAGACCTAACTTCAAATCCAACTGTGGATACTTAAAACCTGTGTGAGCCTGGGCAAGTCATGTAACCATTGCCTGCCTCAATTTCCTCAACAGTAAAATGAGGATAATAATAGGATCTATTTCCAAGATTGTTGTAAGAATCAAATAAAATATTTGTAAAATACTTAGCAGTAGTAGCTTTGCATAAATACTTTCGTCTTCCTCTTCTTCCTCTATTTCATCCTAGGTTAACCTGAGCAGTAACTTTAGACATCATTTAACCTAGTTCATTTTGTATACTACCTTTATGTCCTTAGGGATGTTACTTCACTGGACTTCTAAAATATGAAGGTTTTGAACTAACATCCATTCAATGGTACCACCATTCTTCTAATTCTCCACTTTATCTCTGACTCCACTTCTCTTTCTCTGTCTCTGTCTCCCTGTCTCTGTCTTTCTCTTTCTTTATATATTTTTTCTCTCTCTTTTTCTGTCTCCCTGTCTCTGTTTCTATCTGTTTTTCTTTTTTTCTGTCTCTCTCCTACATACATGAAAACTGTACATCCACTAATCTGTTCTAGATTCCTCTCTCACCCTCACTCAGGGATTAACATTGTTACTCAAATTACAATTTCTAATATCTATTCATCTTGCCCTTTTTGAAAAATCAGAATGACAACCAGTTCCTAGTCTGACTGTATGTCTCCCATTTGCCATCCTTAAAAAGATTCCTTGCAGAAGTTCAGTTATCCAATTTATAAGTGCTTTCTGTTCCCTAAAATATAAATTTATTTAACCCAGGTGAAAAATTCATTGAGAGGCAAGTAAATGTGTTTGTTCACTATGTCTCCTTTTATCTTGGGCTTGAATTTTCTCTTAACCATTTTTGTTTTATCCTGTCTAGACTGAAGATCTTTACTTTCCATAAAAAAGAATTTATCAACTAGAGATGAATTAAGGTGAATGAATAGCCTTGGAAGGCTAATGAGTGAGCTATGTGTGACTTAAAGCGTCTAGGCTGAGGTTGGATGGTCACTTTTCCAGAATGCTTCAGTTAGAGCTTATACCACATAACCTCTGAGGCTGTGAGGTTTTTTATTTCTGGGTTCAAATACCTTTGAGTTTTAGATCATGTGACTATTACCAATCATTCCTCTGAATTTTTTGAAATCTAAATGTAGGTTATACAGGAGACTCTGCCCAGAATTCTCCTTATCTACAATGATAAGGACAGCTCTGTTGCACCACCTGCTATATCCCAGTGTTATAACCTGGTACAAAGTGCTTAAAGGAGGAAAAAGAGAAAAGATTTTACCAGAAAAAAAAAAAAGTTATGCTTCTTTCACTTTTCATGTTAAAAGATTCCAGCAAATTTCCGGTTTGTTCCTCAACTTTGCTTAGCTAAAGTTAATTTCCTTTCAGCCCTCAAAAGGAAGTCTGCTGTTATGTCAGGACATTTGGGCATCTTGTATTTAGTTTTCTTTTGCACAATAGGAAATGACACTTTTTCCACTTATTTTTTTGTGCCATTGATTATCAACAAGGACCTTTTTGGGCTTTTAGAAGTTTAACATAACCCTGATTGTAGTCCTTAGGTGTAATGCTACATTTCTAATACCAAACAAATTCCATTTTACACAAAGAAAAATGGCAAAATTACCTCCTGAGTATGATATAATGATACTTTGGTTTGGTGGTTTGGTCCATAGCTAATCAGTAAATAAATATTTATTATATACATTCTGCCATGTATCAGGCACTGTGCTAAGTTGTAGAGATACAAAGAGAGGTAAAAAATAGTTACTGCCTTCAAGGAATTCATACTTTATAGCCACCTAACTTTTAAGCTGAATGTTTTTCTGAAAGACAATTTTTTTTGGTTTGATTTTGATTTTTAAATGTATCTTTATTTTATTATTTCCCAATTACATTATTATTATTATTTCCCAATTACATTAATTTTTTTAAACTTTTATTTTTAAAATGTTTCAAATTCTCTTCCTCTTACTCAAACCTCTCCCACCTTTTGAGAAAGCAAGCTAAATGATTTTATTGTAAGAAGAGGGTGGAGGACATTTAGATAGAGTATGTAAAACATTTCTTTCACAGAATCTCACAATGTTACAATTAGAAGGGACCTTAGAGGTCATCAAGGGTAACCTTCCAAAGACCATGTGGCTCCTCTGCTCTCAAATCATTAGTGATTCCCCATAACAGGCAACAGGACACGGTAGATAGAGCCCTAAATCTAGTATAAGAAGACCTGAGTTTGAATCTTGCTTCAGATACCTTCAAGTTGAATGATTTACAAGTCACTTTAATACTTCAGAGCCTCAAGTTTCTTGCTCTGCATAATGATCTTAATAGTGGTTAAGCTATCCATATCCTAAGATTCATTTCATATAAGGAAAACCTTCCATAAATTTCAATTTTAAGTTGTTTTTATTGTTACTGTCATTAAGATAGCCTATTAAACAGTATGAGGATGTTTTGCTCATTGTACATACGATGTAAATAATGGAGAAATAAATATTACTTTTATGACACAGATATGGTGCTGAGAACTAAACCAGGAAGGGCCAAAACAGAAAAAGAAAATTACAGATTAGTTTCCCTAATAAATACTGGTGCAAAAATCTTAAATAAATATTAGCAAAGAGAATTAAATAATATGGATTGCTTGTGAATTGTTTATATCAGAGGTATGTCTAGATCCTGAGATGATGTTAAGACCTGTTCTCTTATGATAGAATCACTCAATCATACCCAGATCCTGGTTCCTTAGTTGTCTTTTTCTTTGAAATGTCTCTTTGTCTTTAATGGGGGCTCAGACATCAGACCTTAGATCTGTCAACTCTAGTAATAGAAATAGAATTTAGAAATAGAAATCCCAATTCAATTCCACCATAAAGATCAGCCCCTGATCCAGTGGTCTCAATTACTCTGTCAAATCTTCAAGCAGGGCTTGTTTGCCTGTAGAGCCGCCTTGATATGGATTCATATGCCCTGAGTCCACATATCAAATTCATATATCAGAGACAAGATCATTGCCTAATTCAGAGAATTTCCATACTATGGAGCCTGTAGTCTGGCCATTGACTCAGGAGTCTTCCTCAGGGCCCAATCTCACCTACAGCTATCTTTTATCCAAAGGATAAATGTTTCCCTGAATTTGCTATGAAGTCTACACATACAAATATACACATTTAAATTATCATGTGTACTGGTTCCCACTCTCAGAGATGCATACTAATTCATACTTCACAGTGGCGAATAATCTCTGCACTCATAGATCATATGGGCAAACACATCCAGTCATAGCCAGTACTGGCAAACACAAAAAGCAAATGTATTTCATGCATTGCACACACTTGTGAAGGATCACATACTAAAATCCATCAATCTAACTCCACTCAGCCAGGGGAAACACAGCTTAGACACTTCCCCTTCTATTGTGAATGTCTCACTACTAGCATTGCAAAAAGTCCCTGAAGCTTTTGTTACATCCAAAATAATTCTACTAAACCATGGGAAGCCCAGTTTAAACACAGCCACTTCTACTGCAACTTCCCAGTACCAGTATTAGGGAATATTTCTGATGATTTTCTTACATTCAGCATAACTCCACTCAATCCTGGGAAGCTTAAATACTCCCACTTCCATTAAGAACATCCAAAAGCCAACATGAAGGGAAATCCTAGTGTTTCCCTTATATCCATCATAACTACTCAACCACCGAAAGTCCAGGTTACAGAAGTTACAGTCACTTCTACTATAAATGCCCAGATGCCAACATTGGGGAAAGTCCCTGATGCTTCCCCTTAGAGTGATGAGAAGTGTGTGTGTGGGGGGGAGGAGGTAGGGAGAATGAAGCAACCATTCATTCCAAGGGCAGCTGTAAGGTTAATTTGATTTTGCCTAAAAATTGCTGATTCCTCAACTCTTAACAGATGCAAGAACTGAATGTGTATTTTTTTGGTTTCTGTTTTTAGTCTTTGGGTGGTCTGCAGTAGAGATAATGTCCATTCCTGCTGTGGAGAGAGTATGGGAAACTGTAAATTCTCTTTGGTAGAGTGAACCACAAAGGGGAACATTCGACTTCTGCTATGTATTGATTGTTGGGGGAATTTCCTCTGCAGACCAAGTTCTTCTCTGCAGAACTGTAGGGGGGAGTGGGTTAGGAGGCAGGGGGTGGCAGAAGATCATCAATTGCATAGGGTTTGTGATTGTTCCTGGGATTTGGACTTAGATCCCTCCTGTAAAGTGGTACTTTCATAACACTTTGTACTTCTCTTAAGCCCTTCTCATGTTCTATTTTGGATTACAGTTATTTATGTGCCTGCATTCCCTCTTCTGCTAATAATAACTACCATTCACACAGACCTTTAAAGGTAGCAAAATGCCTTCCTGACAACTTTGTGAGATAGGAAAGACAAATATTATCATCCCCACTTTACAAATGAGAAAAATCAAGGCAGAAAAAGACCAAGTGATTCATTCACAGAACATAGCTAAGAAAGGTCAGAACTGGAATAAAAATCAAATGTTTTCTGTCTCAGACTATAGTGCTTTTTATTATATCATACTCCTATGAAGTCGGCAATTCCTTTAGGCAGGGACCATGCCTTATTTTTCTTTCTTTCTGTCTCAGTAATTAATTCATTGCTTTGCACATAATAGGTACATAACATATTTGCTGAAAAAACAATCCAAAAAGAGATTTACATAATTTTATCAATAGCATTATTAGGATGGGACAAATATGATAGGAGTGGATCAAAAGATAATGACTTTTTGACAATATGGAAGATAAATCAAGTTTTATCCCTTTACAGACCCTATAGTATATACTGCCCATGGGGAAGCAAAATATTCTTCTAAAATATATTTTGCTGTATATATCACCAGAATTTCTTCCAGTATCCTTTCTACTTGGTTTCTCAAAGAACCATCTTCTATAATAATTCTTAAGAAAAAAAAAATCATTAAAACCAATCAATAGACTTTTACAATATTCCAGGATTTTGAATCGCCCACCTCTGTGGGAGGGTATTTTCTCATATTTTTTCAAGGGGCTCAAACTTGTTCTTTTGTAGTTTTGCAACATTTACTTTTGATTATTTACATTTCTGTAGATATTCTAACTTTACTTTGTATCAATTCATGTAGATCTTTCCATATTCTTCATTCCATATAATACAAATTTCTTATAATACAAATATTATTGTATTCCATCATTTACTACTATTTGTGTGATCCTTCTCCAATTGGTAAGCATTTATTTTACTGCCACCAAAGGTGAGGATGAAATTTTGTCAGATTTGATATTCATTGCAGAACCTGGAGACTGCATAGATCTAGTTCTAGGTTTTGAACTAAATGATAGAGTTTTGTGATCTGGAAGACTCACTATACCTCTCCCTATTTATCTTTATTGCCCACAACATGGAAAGAAAGTCAAAACCCCCAGCTCTTTTTATGATCATCCACACACCAACCTTTATCCTCTTTATTGGTAATAATGATAGGTTCTTGCTGAGTGAGATCATATACAATGAAGATGAAAATAAAATTATTTCTCTATATACAATTATAGGGAATAATCATATCCATTTTATATCTGAAGGAAGTGAGAGTCTCAGGGATACTAAGAAGCCTGATCCATGGTCACAAAATAAATATCAGAGGCTGGATTTGAATATAGGTCTCCTGACACTAAGACTAATGTTCTTGTCCCTTTGCTACACTGCCTATTCAAATGTAAAACAGCAACAAAAACTATTGAGATAAGGAATATTCAGATACCACTTCTGAGCAAGACCACTTTTTTTCTGAAATCATGTGCCTACTTCAATAGGTTTCACCTTTGTCTCCCCAGAACCAGAGGCTTTATTGTTGTTGAGAATTCTTGGCAAGTCCAAAAGTATGTTTGACTATGGATATGGTATCTTGGCTCTACCTGCACAATCCAGGCACAGCTGGGTCTCTTTGTGATGAAATCACAAGTGATAAGAAGGGCTTTCCTTGGCACTGGAGCATTCCAAATCATCCGGGTGTGAAATCTGTAATAAATAGTAATTGCCATCATTCATGTCTTTCTTTCTTCTCAGATGATTCTGGACAGCCCCTTTGCTGTGAGAAGCCTTCTAAACCCAGGCCCCAAAGCCATAAGAAAAGAGCATCCAGAGTCTTAGGGGCTGCCCAGCTGACTGGCATTCTACCAGTCAAAGACAGCTGAGGCTGGTGATGAATGCTAAGGAAGACAAAAAGGGCTATTTTGCTATATTGGGGACAAGAGGAAGATGAAAGAAAAGATGATTGCTGTTTGGGATGAATGGAGATGAGGATGATGATCACAGGTTCAGAAATTTAGAGAAACCTTAGAGATCACTGAATGGAACTCCCTCATTTTACAGATGGGAAATTGAGTCTCAGGAAAGTTAAATGCATTGTCTAGGTTCAAATAGCCAGTAAATGTCTGAGGCAAAATTAAAATCCAAGTCTTCCTAAATCCAGTGCTCTCTCTAACACAATATCTGTTAAAGAAAGAAAGAGGATATAAAAGTTTTGAACTCTAATTTTTATCCTTTTTTTCCCTTTTACCAAAAATATGTTCTTTAGACTAGGAAGTAAAAGAAATTATTAGTAAGAAAGTAATGTAAACCCCAAATAAGGGAAGAAAGCGCTGGCAAGAGAATACCTAGTTTCCCTCAACAAGGTCAGTTCCCAAGGCTTGAATGTGAATAGAAAGGACTTGTCCATGCTGAACAGTTATCAACAATCTTAGCAAAACTATGGAAATTGTGCTACAGGGCTAATGATGGACTAATGTGACTCCAATTCCTCTCCCTCAAAAGGGAAGAATTTTCCAGATTATATCTTGGTGAGCTTGACCTCAATTCCTGGCAAAAATTCCATGTTATTTAACAGATTGTTTCTTAGCCTTTTCAAAGGAAAGTGTTGTTTCTAGCATAAGTTCAGCAAGAACAAAGCATTCTAGACTAATATTATTGCTTTTTTTGAATGGGAGATCATTTTTAGAGTGTATTTAAAGAAGGAACAATGGTGCAATGTAGTATATAGAGAGGTCTGGCTTTGGAACCAGGAAGTCCCACTTTTAAACTCTGCCTCTGACCAAGGGCAGGTCACTTAATTTCCTAAGACCTTAAGCAATTCCTTAAGAGTATAAATTATTGAGCAATTGTTGATCTAAATAAATAGGTGGAGTTTTCGTATCAGGAGTTGCCACACTCTTAATTAAATCATAGGTCTGAACAAACACACACACACACACACACACACACACACACACACACACACACACACACACACACACACATACACCCCTAAAGAAGAGAGACCAAAATGGTAAGGGATCTTGAAGTTCTGTAATTTAAACAGCAACTGGAGGAACTAGGTATTTTCAAAGAAAATTTAGGAAAAAAGATATTAGCAGATTTTATATAGTTGAAGGGTTGTCATTTGGAAGGAAGATTAGATTTGTTTTATTTGATTCTATATGACAGAACTGGGATAAGTAGAAAAAGGTTGTAGAAAGGCAAACTTCTCTAGCAATACTACATCTCAAGCTACTACTATTGCAAAGTAGTAATAATCATCACAATGATTTGTCACTGGCTAAAAATAGAGAAATTAATCAGAGAACAGAAAAATAAATAACTATAGTAAACACACAAATTCTCATAGGGTTTAATAAACCCCAAACCCCAGTTGCAAAAGTAAGAACTCAGTATTTGACAAAAACTATAAGGAAAAATGGAAAGTTGTCTGATAGAAGTTTAGAATAACATCTCACATCATATAACAAGATAAATAATAAAAAAGTGACATAATAAACAAGTTAGAAGAGTAATATATAAATAAGCTTTTAGCTCTAAATATAAGAAGAGTTTACGATCAAATAAGGAATAGAAAGGATTGCTGAAAAGAGAATGAACAGTTTTGATTGCATAAAATTTTAAAAATTTGTATTTAAGCAAAACTAATGCAGTTAAAGTTAGAAAAGAAGTAGGTAGCTGACAAAAACAGAAACAAAAAAAGCCATTGTAGCAAGCTTTTCTTATAAAAGTCTCATTTCTAAGATATATAAGGAAGTAATTAAAATTTGTAAGAATAAGAACCATTGTCCAAATGATAAATGGACAAGAGATATGAACAGGCATTGTTATAAGAAAAAAAAAGAAAGAAATCCAAACTATCAAGGTCCATAGGAAAAAAAAATGCTCCAAATCACTAACAGTCAAAGGAATGTAAATTAAAGATACTTCAATCTATCAATTATACCCATCAGATTCGCAAAAGTAACTATAGAAGAAAATAGACACACTAAAAACGTTGTTGGTAAAACTGTTCATTGATACAAGCAGTCTAGAAAACAATTTGAAACAATGTTTAAGAAGTAACTCTACTGTGTCTACCCTTTAATCTAGAGCAGTAGTTCTCAAAGTATGGTCCAGAGAATTCTGGAGGTCTCTGAAACCCTTTCAGAGGTTCTGCAAATTCAAAATTAATTTTTATATCTAATATTGTAAACACTTTAAAATGTAAAATACATAAATAAAAACTCTGGACAGATTCTCAATATTTTTAATAGTATAAAGATGCTGAGAACAAAAGTTTAAGAACTACTGATCTAGAGAAACCATTACCAGGTTTGTATTACAAGGGGATCAAAGAAAGGAAAAAAGACTGGTATGTATAAAAATATTTGTGGTAACTCTTTTTGTAGTTTTTTCCCCTTTCTCTTCTCACACTTCCTATCTTTGAAAAAAAATGAGAAAAAACTTTTCTTAGAAATATGCTAAGTCAAAGGACTAGAAACTAAGGAGATGCCTCATTGGAGATCTACTTTCATTGGAGGTCTATAAAAGTAAGTTGAAGAGGTAGACTATCATTTACAGAAGATGCTACAGAGAAGTGTCCTTTTTCAGTTATAAGTTAAAATAGACAGTTTTTGATATTTCTTATTGTTCTGAAATTCCATAATTTTAACTCTAATGGATTTTTTTCTAAAAAAGACAACTAGCAATGGAATGCAGTAATTGTACATATTGGGAATCATTAACCTTCATCACAAACTCACATGGAATAGACAAAGAAAGATCATCTAGTCCAATTCAGTTATTTTGTAGAAATGGAAACAGTTCCAAAGAGAAGTGACTTGCCAAAAATTATACAATAATCCACTGGCAAAATCAGAATTTGAGTACCTATCTTTTCTGACTTAATGTTTTGGTTTTTTCCCCATTATGCCAGTCTAAAGCATGTTATGCTCCTCCCCCTGCAAATCAGTGTGTGTTTTTACAATAAAGAATTCTCTTCTTTAGCTTCTAATTATTTACACCCATACACACATATGTGTGTATCTATGTATATATATACATATATATGTATATATACATATATATACACACACATATATACTTGCATCATGTATCTATGTGTATGTGCATATATTCCTAAAATATGTAGAAATACACATGCACATGTGCTCATGTAAAATATCTATATGTATTATGTACATATATTTTGTATATTCATATACATATGTATGTAGACATATACAAATAAAATTTCTTCTTCAGTATGCAGGATATATAGAATTTGAAGTAGACCTCAAATATTGTCTTAAACAAAGAGCAGGGCTATTTTCATATGAAAATATTTCATATTTTCATTGTAATTTTTGTTTCTGTGAAAAGCAAGATGCCCAAGGGTGCCATCCAAATGAAAATGGCATCAAACCAGCACTGCTTTGGGCACAGAGAGAGTCTCACATACCTTGTCTACACCAACAGATCAGACAGTGTCACATTTAGCTTTGTGAGATCAGCAGGATGCTGAAAATACATTATCTGCTATAATTTGGTGATGTCTAATGATGTAGGAGCACAGGAGTAAAGTCATAGATACACATCAAACACCAAATACTAAAATAATGAATATCCCTTTAACATTAAAAAAGAAAAAAAGAAAGATTTTCATATTCCAGACAATGACACATTTATTTGAGGGAATAGCTGATGCAAACATATTCAAAGCTAATAAAGCTATTTGAATGAAATTTAACTTTATTTGTTCCATTACAAGGAATTCTTAAGGCCTAAAAGATTCTTCTGTACAATGCTTTTCAATGAATATTTATTCCTTTACAAAATTTGAAGGATAAAGAAACTAATGACTTAAAAACCTTCATGTCTGTAATAATGGCTTAGCTTTTCTTTTATAGGCAGCTGTGATGTGGTAGATAGGATGCTGTACTTGGAATGAGGAGGATTTAATTTAAATCTTGCCTCAGATATTTGCTAGCTGTGGGACCTTATACATATATACATATCTATACACACACTATACCTTATTTTGTGTTACTATACCTTTTATTCCATCCAATTCTTGTACTATTCCTTCATTTGTTAAGACTCAATTTCCCCATCTGTAAAAAAGGGGATAATAATTGTATCTACTACATAAGATTGCTATGAGGCTAAAGTGAGATAACATTTGAAAAGTATCACATAAAAACTAGCTATTATTAAAAAATAATAAAACCAGGAAAGCATATTCTTCTTATATGAGAAAATTACTATTTTTCTAATACAGAAATCCCTAAAGATAGTCAGTCCCCTCTCCAACACTTAAATGGTTGCCATTAATGCATGCTTTATATGGTGAGACCAGTGTTTCAATCAATATGGCACCCTGTATCACATTTACACAGTACATTTATCACTAGAAAACAATTTTCTATGGAACATCACCAGTTGCTTCCATAAGGGTCCTAGGCAATCTACAACTCTGCTGTAATTCATAACATTAAAGAGTTGTCTGAGTCACTGAAAGCATAAGTGATTATCCTATGTCCACACATCTACTATATATAAAAGGCAAGACTCAAAGATTGACCCTTTACTAATTCTCTGCCTTTGGATACACTTTTAAAAAACTGAAAGGAGATGATCAATGCTTGATCACAGATCCCCTTTCCCCACTTTTCCATTCCACATAGTAATGTAAAGCATAATAGATTTAGAGATAGAAGACTTGGTTCAAGGCCCAATTCTAACAATCATTACTTGCATTACCTTAGACAAAATTACTTAATTTCTCCTCAGTCTCCAAATCTGAAAAGTGAGGGAGTTGAATTAGGAGACTTTGAGGGTCTTTTCCAGCTCTAAATCTATACTAAAATAACTCAGTTTCTCTAAGTGATATGGCAGGGTTTTCTGGGAGGGGAGTATTTTTCTTACCCCCATTTAACTCAAGTTCAAGTGTCTAGATCTCAACTTTTGAGATTCACTTCTAAATCATCTTCCTGAGAGTTCACACAGTCCACAGAATGTATATATATATATATATATATATATATATATATATATATATATATATATATATATATATATATATATATATATATATATATATATACACACATATATACATACACACACACACACACACACATATATATATATATATATATACACACATATATATAATGGTACTGGAATTGCTCAGTAAGTTTAGAAATCTGATAATAGAGTGACAAAGTTAATAATGCCAAATGAGATTTAAAGTAGCAAAATTAATCAATTAATTAGCACTTATTAAGTAACCACTATGTGCCATGTACTGTGCTAAGCAAGGGGGATACAAAGACAAAAGGAAGATGGTCCCCCCAATAAGGAGCTTACACAACTTACACAACTGTGTATGTTCACAGATAAAAAAATATCTGATTTGATGAAAGTTGATGCAAAATAAATACAAGATTATTGTGGGAGGGCACTAGGTAAAATTAGGAAAACTCTCTTAAAGGAGAAAATGCTTAATGTGAGCCTTGAAGAGACCTAGGGGTTCTGAGAGGTGAAGATGAAGAGCAAGAGCATTCTAGGCCTATTAGGACACCTGGGCTAAGCTACTGAAACAAGACATGAGACGTCTATAGGACATTGCAAGAGGGATGGTTTGCCTGAAATAAATTTTGAATAAGAAAGAATAATATGTAACCAAGCTGGAAAGATCACCTTTTTGCAGGAACTACATTGTGAAGGGCTACAAGTACTGGGCAGCTGGGGGCACAGTGGATATAACAGGAAGACCCATCCTCCTAAGTTCAAATCCAGCCTCAAATACCTGTATGATTCTGGGCTAGTCATTTACCATGATTTAATCATAACCATTTAATTACCTTATCTGTCAAATGAACAGGAGAAGGAAATGGCAAACCACTTTAATATTTTTGCCAAGAAGACTCCAAATAGGATCACAAAGAATCACTCATGACTGAAAATGACTGACCAACAATAACATAAGAGCCAGAGTTTTTATTTTATCTTCAAGGCAATTGGCAGTTGCAGCAAAAAGCTACAGAAGCTTCTTTTTAAACAATAATAAAAGCCCTTTACTTTCAAAATACACACAAAGATAGTTTTCACAATTCACCCTTGCAAAACCTTGTGTTCCAAATTTTTCTCCCTCCCCTAGACATCAAGTAATTCAATACAGGTTAAATGTGCAATTCTGCAGAAGCTTCTTGATTAGGGAAGTGCCATGATTAAACCAACATTTAAAGAAAGTCAGTATATAGAAGATTAATTAGAGACAGAAGAGATTGGAGAGAGAAGGACCAACTAGGAAATTATTGCAATAGTTTAGTCAAGAGAGTATGAGAATAGGAACCAGAGTGGTTGTGAGGTGAATGGAGGTGAAAGTTCCTGTGGAGTTAGAATTGGCAATACTTGGCAAATAATTGTACATGGGGTGTGAAAGAGTAGAGTCAACAGTGAATCCCAGTCCCTAACCTGGATGATGGGAAGGATGGTGCAACCTCCACAAAAATTGAGAGCTTAGGAAAGGGTGGATTTTGGGGAAAAGAAAATGTAAATTTAAGATTCCCATCGGATATCTAGGTGGAGAGATTCAGCAGGCCTTTGGAGATTTGGGACCAGAGTTCAGGGGAGAGATGATAGCTGAATAAGTACATTTGGGAGTCACAATTAAATTTGGGAGCTCATCATTAAAAGGTGCAGTAGTACTTTTCAAATCAATCAAACATCTTTTCATTCACACTATTCTATAATAACTAAATAGATGGAGAATCCAACCAAACACAAACATGATTCACATTCCCCCACACTGAGATTACCATTCCTTCTAGTTTAGTTTTTCATCTTCCTGGGTCTTCTCCACACTTAGGCACTAAATCTCATTAATTGTACTTGCTGCTGGCTATCAACATTTCCAGCTGCCATTGCCTGATTTTGAGTGTTCTCCCTGCTTCAGTCTTTGCAAAATAAGAAAAAAATATTATTGGTCCTCCTACCTTATTCTCAGTTCACTGAAAGGCCATTAGGAATAATCAAGAAAGCCAAAAGTATACAAATAAACTATAGATCCCATGCTCTACGTCTTATCGTGACTGAATCTTTCTGGATACCCAATCATTTTCTGCACACAGTAGGTACTTAATTGAATCAAACTGAATGGTGTTGCTATGAAAGGACATTATGATTTACCCCAAATACTGGCCCCATTTTTGTATTGTGGCAAGTTGATGGGAATTAATAGAGAATGGTGAAATAAGAGAATGCTAGGTTCATGGCACACTGTAATATATCACAGTTCCTCAGGCTGTAATTAAGAGGAAATAGAATAGATCTTGGGCTGATAAGAGGCTAGAACTAGGTGGGAAGATATGCGAAGATTTTCCAGCCCTATTTTCACTCCTAGATCCCCCAGAATTCTTAGGAGTTAAGGCCGCCAGTACAGAAAGCTGACTTGTAGTCATGCTTGCTCAGATCAGACCAAATTAATTTGTGCGCCCCTGTGGTCTGAGCCTCCTTGGCTTAAAAACTGAGCTTACTATTGGCTATTTAAAATCTCAAGGCTCCCTGCGGTATTCAGTGGCTCAGCAGCTCAAGCCTCAGAACAAATGGAAGCTCTCATTGATGGATGGGGGTGGCTAGCTGGGAAAGGAGGGAAATCTCTCAGAGTCTATGCTGAAGGCACAATTAAGAAAAAGCATTTGTTCACTGCTTTCATGTTTTTTTTTTCCTTCTCCTTTCCCTGTGCTTTGTTTTCCCCTCCTGTTTGTCCTTTGGCAGTGGTACTGAATGTTGATGAGAAACCACTTGGAACAGATCCAGAGAGTCTTCTGATTAGGACAATGTGATTAGAGCAGTAGCAAAAACTCAGTGAGCTAAGCAGTGGGATCAAGGGTCTCCTATGTCATAAGTTCAAAGCCTTCTCTGCAAACTAGCTTGTCCCATCAAGGCTGAAAGCTGTCTACACCCTACTTTTAAATCAGTGGCAAGTCACTTTATAATCCAAAAACCCTTTCAGGCAGCAAGTGAATGGAAAATGTGATTTAATGGAAAGGAGGAACCAGTATACCTGTATTCTAATGTGCTGCTAATAAATCATGTGACCTCAGGCAAGTCACTTATGAATTTTAAAATGTCAAAGGTTACCTAGTACAACCCATTAATTTCATAGAAGAGGGAATTAAGACCCAAAGAAATTAAGCAATACTTTCTAAATAATGTCAACTAGGCTAGGAGATCAGGGAAAGAAGAGACATCATTTGCTTAGCTTTTATTTGTTTTTCAATCTTATTGATGCTTTTTGTCTTTTGTACTTCAGATATTACCCAACATGCTTCCACCCCAAGCCATAAGACCCATTTCTAAATCACTTAGACTTTAGAAAGGAAAGACAAGGCTTTTCCTGTTGAATTGTGGACAAGATGGGAAAATATATATATTAGATAATAATACCCTTACATGCAATCTAAATTGCCTCCATGGCTGGATCCAAAGAATAGTAATAAATGGTTTGAGATTAGTTTGGAAGCAGTCTATAGTAGGAGACCTATCTGTGCTGAGCTCTAATTGAAAAGTTTTATTAATTACTTGGATAAATGAATTGACAGCATGTTTAACAAATGTTCACATGACAAATGCTGGAACAAGTTAACATTTGAATGACAGAGACAGCATATAAAAAGTTCTCAGTGGGCTAGGATGTTAAGCCAAAGCAAATAAAATGGCATTTAAAAATCTTACAATTGGGTTCAAAAATGCTCACTGTACAAGAATGAAATGGGGGAGGGAATGGCTGAGTAACAGCTCATATCTAGGGATAATCATATCTAAGGATATTAATAGCTTACAAACTCCATATGAACCAATAGGGTGGTCTAGCAGCCAAAAAGGCTAATAGTTTAATTGGTGGAGTTGTTAAATGATCCAACCATTCTGGAGAATAATCTGTAATTATGCCCAAAGGGCTATCAAATTATACATACTCTTTGATCCAGAGGTCTGTATCCCAAAGAGATCATAAAAGAGGGAAAAGAACCCATATGGGCAAAGATGTTTGTGGCAGCCCTTTTTGTAGAGGCAAGAAACTGGAAACTGAGTGAATGCCCATCAGTTGGAGAATGGCTGAATAAGTTATGATATATGAATATTATGGGATATTATTGTTCTGTAAGAAATGACCCTCAGGATGATTTCAGAAAGGCCTGGAGAGACTTACATGAACTGATGCTGAGTGAAATGAGCAGAACCAGGAGATCATTGTATATAGCAAAAGAAGATTATATGATGATTAACTGTGATGGACTTGGCTCTTTTCAACAATGAAGTGATTCAAGGCAATTCCAATAGACTTGTGATGGAAAGAGCCATCCACATCCAAAGAGAGAACTATGGAGATTAGACATGGATCAAAGAACAGTATTTTCATCTTTTTTGTTGTTTTTATTTGCTTGGGTTTTTTTCCCCCTTTTGATCTGATTTTTCTCTCACAGCAAGACAAATATGGAAATATGTTTAGAAGAATCTCACATGTTAAACCTATTTTGGATCACTTACTATCTTGGGAAGGGGAGAAGGAAAAGGACAGGGAGAAAAATTTGGAACACAAACTGTATTTGCATGTATTTGGAAAAATAAAATATGATTAAAAATAATAACAATAAAAAGAAAGGTTTCCTAGCAATTAGATCCATTCAGGCTGCCCAGAGAGACAATGGCTTCCCCCTCATTACAAGTCTTCAAACAAAAGCCAAATGACTACTTCTTGGGTATATTACAGAGGCAATTCTTGTTCAAGTATGGGTTGGACTGCATGGGATCCCTTTCAATTCTGAGATTCGATAAAATGACCTACCAAAATCATACACCTCTCCCACAATTTTTGCAGAGTTAATAAGTAATAGGGCTAAGACTAGAATCCTTATCATTTGATTTGTAAATCATTCCTCTTTCTAAACTATTATACTTTCTATTTGAGTCTAAATTTCCTCATCTGTGAAAAGAGTAGATTTGACTAAAAAAAATCAGATTTTTTTTTCAATTAAAAGAGTTTCATTAACTTAATTTTTTTTCTCAACATTTTTTCCAAATACTTGTTCATTTTCAACATTCTTTCCCCCACCAGGCAATTGGGGTTAAGTGACTTGCCCAGAGTCACATGGCTAGGAAGTGTTAAGTATCCAAGGTCACATTTGAACTCAGGTCCTCTTGACTTCAGGGCTGGTGCTCTATCCACTGCTCTATCTAGCTGTCCCTCAACATTCATTTTTGTAAGTTTTCATGTTCTGATTTTTTTTTCTCTTTCCTTTACCTTCTTCCTTCCCAAGATTACAAGCAATCTGGTATAGGTTCTACATGTACATATAATATGTTAAACATATTTCCATATTTGCCATATTGTACAAGAAAATCAGATTAAAAAGGAAAAAAAAAAAACAAGAAAAAGAAAAAGGAAAGCAAACAAACACCAAAAAAGTGAAAATGGTCTGCTTCATATTTTCACCTTTTTTGTTTGTTTGTTTGTTTTCTTTCTAGTGTTTTTTTTTTCCCTTTTGGTCTGATTTTTCTGGTACAATATGACAAATATGGAAAATGTTTTTAAAAACTGTACAAATTTAACCTACATCAGATTGCTTGCAGTCTTAAGAAAAAGGGAGTTAAGGAAAGGAGGAAGAATAATTTGGAATACAATGTTTTATAAAAATGAATGCTGAAAACTATCTTTACATGCATTTGGAAATATTTTTTAAAATATATTTTTTTAAATTTTAAATTGAAAGCTTTAAAAATTTAAAAATTTTTTGAATTGAAAATTTTAAAAAGAAAAAAAATTAGTATACTTCAATCCACATTCAGTCTTCCTAGTTTTCTCTCTGCATGAGAATGGCATTTTCCATCCTAAGTTCATTCAAATTTTGACTAGAAAATCTTGGAGGTTCTTTTCAGTTCTAAAGTTTTTTGATTCAACAGCTATAAAAGTGAGGTTATTAGATCTTACAGTTTCTTGAATAAATATAGTCACTCCCCAAAATACTATATATTTCATTTGTCTAGATGGTAAATCAGACTTTATAAATATAATACTGAGTCACAAATCCTTTCTTTATGGAGAAATAGCTAGAATAATGTATAATAAGGCAGGCAACAAATATAAATGAGATTTAAAAAAAAAATCTAATGGAGTCCAATTTACTTCTAGGGTTTGCTCTCCTCTTCAACTTCTGACCCTTCCCTCCCTCACATACACACTCATCTCCTTCCACCTCACCACAGATTACTAGATTTAGAACAAGAAGAAACTTTAGAGATAATCTAGTCCAACTCCTTTGTTTCACAAATGGAGAAACTAAGGCTGAGAGAGGCTGAGAAAGTTTCACAGGAAAATAAGAGGCAGACCTTGGTTCTCAAATCCAAAAAGGTCCTTTTTGCTGCTGAAATCCCCTGTCTCACTTCATACTTAAGGAAGGTGAATAAGTTATTTCTCTTTGGAGATAGAAGGAAGTGATTTTCCTTTGGGAAGGTAAAAGTAATGTATTTATATGGTACCAGAGACTGTGATAAATATTTTCTACAAATTTTATCTTATTGGATGTGGGAATTTCCCATCCTTCCTCTTTCTATCTGTTTTACTTGACTTTAAACACTATGGAACAATGCCTGATATTCGAGTTTATTCTTCTCCTTAGATCACTGTGTTTGGCACTGTTTCACTTAAACTGAATTGGCAGTGATCATCAAAGGAGAAAATCGATGTTAATGTGATAAGGTGGATAATAGAAGGTTTCCCTTTGCCATCAAAGGGCACTCTGACCTCTGTTTCATATTCACTTTTGAACTTAGCCATCTTTTCTTCTTCATGCTTTAAGAAATGCCTTTATCAGACTTGAATCAGCGCCATCAGTGAGTTTTCTTTGATAATAGTACCATGGGAAGACATAGAATAATTCATCCATTGTTTATTCAGATAATCAGAAGACTCACTTATTGCCGTGTTCTTTGATAGAGATTTTCTGAAGATTTTTACCATTTCTAAACCAAGGTTTTGACTATTACTAGCTGATCTGGGGCCAATGTGGTTCTCTCCCTTTTCCTCTCTTCCCCCCCAAATTTCAACGAGTTAAAGAGAGTTCTAATTTAGAAGTTCACAGAATGTGAATGGGTACACACCGACTGACCCTATGATCCTTTCCAACTCATTGATCTCTCTAAAGAAAATCTTGTTTGATCTAGAGAGGAGAAGCATTTTGATGTGTAGGAAGACATGTATTTGCTGTTCTTTATTATAATTTCCTAGAAAGTGATTGCGATCTTGATGTATGGGTGCGGCGGGGAAGACTGGTCTGTGACCAACAACCTTTGTGCAGTACACACATAAAAGATCGCCCTTTGGTCCACAGCGGAAGCTGGGTTCTCAACACCTGGCATTGTATGCGCTTGCTTTATAGCCTCCCCAAAGTCCTTACTCAGAAAGGACTGTTCCTACCCTGGCATGCCAGGGCAATCTGACAACTGAAGTGGTTTCTTAGAATTCCCTTTGAATGGCTCAGTATTGGGGAAGGTATATACCTTCATAATCCAAGACAATTTCAATAGACTTGTGACATCTATGTCCACAAAAAGAATTATGGAAATTGAATGCAGATCAAAGTATACTATTTTCACTTTTTTTTTGTATTTTCTTTCTTGTGGTTTTTCCTTTTTGTTCTTATTTTTCTTTCACAACATGACTAATATGGAAATATGTTTTAAATGATTGTACATGTACAACCTATATTAGACTGCTGGATGTCTTGGGGAGAAGGGAGGGAAAAAAAGGGAGGGAGGGAGAAAAATTTGGAACTCAAAATCTTACAAAAATGAATGTTGAAAACTTTACATGTAATTGGAAAAAATAAAGTACTATTAAGTGAAGAAATGTTTTTCACTATATCTACATGTCCAAAAGCTTCTCTCCCATTGTCCCTATGCCACATCAAGTTCTTCTTACCTAAGGGATTGTGAACTGGATTCACTAATCAATCTTTCCAATTATGTACATGGCAATATTATCAGGAGAGTTGGATTAACTATAAAGAAAATCAAGATATGTATATTTTTAACTTTTAATTAGGAGAAAAGAGTAAGATTTTATGAATCAAATGTACATCCCCTTCCCCAAACTGTCCCCAAGTCCACAAATGGGAAAAAAAAGAATGAAAGGAGAGAGCCAAGATAGGAAAATGGGTTCTTTGGATTATGGCATTGAAGGGTCCCAGAATGCTTACTTTCGGCACAAGCATGAGAGATTGCCAACGTGCTTCTCCCCAGAGCATGAAAGGAGCAGATCAGGTTGCTTCTGTCTCCTGCCCTACCCTGAGAAATGGACTCAGTGGTATTGCAGGCTTTTCCTTTCCCTGATATCTTTGAGTTGAGGCGCCATGCTGACCAGAAAGGTCAGATAAAGGACTGAAAACCATTGTCCATTGAGCCCAGAGATGTTGCTGCCAACATTCCTCTGCTGTGTTTGCTAATATGGCTAGGAAAACAGATTTATATTCTGCAGGGTTAGCCACGGGTACATGTCAACAGGTCCCCGTTGCCTCTGCAAAGTGGACAATGACAGCTCTTTTCAGGGTAATTCCACTAAAAATCTGCAAAGATTATTAGCGTAGGAATCCTAAATATAAAGTAGGACAACAGATATTCAATACTAAATAATGTGCAGGTATAAACTGCTTTAAGAAAATCCAAAATGAAAACATAAACATAACAAAAGATGTTAGAGTGACCCAGTTATATTAAAAATAAAAATTTGCTTTATCAAAGGCTCTATTGTAGGTCTTTAACTAGTCAGCTCGCCCAATATAATCGAGCTATCTATCTATATACACATACACACATATATACACGTATAGCATACACATAACTATATAGAGTATATGTATGTGTGTATATAATACATACACATATACTATATGTATAAAGAGATATATATGTATACATACATATATGTGTGTATAATTTTATCATCTTACAATTACAAAAATATCATCAAAACATCTTAGGAATTTATTCTATCATAATGCTTGGCTAGTACTCAATACTTAATAAATGCTCATTGATTGACTGATGATGCATTTTGTAAAGCAAAACACTCACTGCACATAATGAAGGCAACTGAAAATTCTACAGCATGTTAAGGTTTACAGGTACTTCTTTTCAACCCTGTGAAGTTATCAGTAAAAGAATGATCCCCATTTAATAGGTGGATATAACAGCTCAGAAATATTTTTTCTTGATCATCACCTGCTAAGTATCAGAGTATGAATTGAACCCAGTTCTTTTGACTACAAAATCAGTGATCTTTCTACCATGCATATTGCTTATATATGCTCCAAGTTGGAACTATTAATTTTCAGTAAATTTCACAAAGCCCTTCTAATATTAAAATGATAAAATGTTTCATAATATAATTATTTATGTACATTACATAACATAATTTGTAAGACATAATTTACAATACCAAATAAACAACTGCACAAAATCATTTGACTGCATTGTTATCTTTATGTTGAATGCTGCAGGAAAAGGTCCTTCTCCAAGTCAGCTAAGATAATTTTTATAACTTCAATGTAACCACTTAGAGACTCAGAGTCTCTAAGTCAGCTAAGACAAATTAAGACATTGGAGTTATAAAAAAAAATCAAAACTAGACTTTAATGTAATTCTTAACTCTTTTCTTAAAGAGAACTATATCTCAAATATTTTCCTATTTGAAAAAAGAAAAAAAATGATTATTTTCTCCCTTAAAAAAATTGACTTCCTGAGCTACTGACCTCCCATTTAAGCTCTGAGGAAAAACTAGTGATTGTGTAATGTGAACTGCCATGTAGTAAGTTATAATAGGACAAGCAGGGTGATAAGAAGAAACACCTTAAGGAAATATTGAAGCATAATTTCAAAAGATGTGGTAAAGATGTGCTACTAAGAGTCTGAGGATGTAGGCAGGACAGTGCTATTCATAGCAACAGAAGGTGGACTTTAGACAAAGATCTTTGGGCCAAAAAGCAGAGTGATAAACAAGGCCCTTTGGGCAAATAGCAGTTAGAGTTACAAGCCAACCAGCATCCATTTCTTAAGTCACAGCAATATAAACATATATAATGATTACCATTTCTATTGACGTCATCAAGGCATCCATAAAGACAGGGACGAAAAGCAAGTGCCTGTAAGTTGAATGAGTCAAGAAGTCAAGAAATTTTAGAGGGAGATGTGAAATAGCTATTCTAACTCTCCATTTACAGATGAGGAAATTGAGGTCCAATACATGAAGTGACTATTTTTTTCCTCAATAGTACTTTATTTTTCCAAATACATGTAACAGTTTTCAACATTCATTTTTGTAAGACTATGTTCTAAATTTTTCTCCTTTTCTCATTTACCTCCCTTCTCCCTAAAAGAGCAAGCAATCTGATATAGGTTAAACATGTACAATCCTTTTAAATGTATTTCCATATTTGTTAGTTTTACAAGAAAAAATAGACCAAAAGGGAGAAAAACACAAGAAAAAAAGCAAACAAGCAAAAAAGTGAAAATACTATGCTTTGACCCACATTTAATCTCCATAGTTCTGTTTCTGAATACAGATTTCTATCCTGAGTCTATTGGAATTGTCTTAAATCACTACATTGCTGAGAATAACCAAGTCCATCACAGTTGATCATCATATAATCTTGCTGTTACTATGGATAGTGTTCTCCTGGATCTGCTCACTTCACTCAGCATCAGTTCATGTAAGTCTTTCCAGGCTTTTCTGAAATCAGCCTGCTCATTATTTATTATAGAAAATACTATTCCATGACATGATGAAGTGATTTTTCATTTCAACACACTTTTCTTAGTCAGAGAAGTTCAAGGCATTGTTCTAAGTGTCATGAAACAGAAAAAAAAAGCAAATTGCTTCTTGAAATCAAGGAGTTTTCATTGCTTTGAAAGGATATGATGACAAGTGAGCAAATTAGTAAACTTAAGGTAATTTGGGAAGGAAAGAATACTAGTTAATGGGAGTGGGATGAAGAAAGGTTTCATGGAGGAAGCAATATCTGAGTTGAACCTTGAAGACAAATAAGGAATATGGAGTTCAATGTGTGAAAATGCACTGAGGTGAAAGCCAGGAGTCAAAATGGATAAAGTGAATAAAGGATGTAATGTTAAATTAGGTTAGAAAAAAAGTAGATTGGAGCCAGATTGAGCAGAATGCTGAGTATTTTAAAATCAGACTAAAATGTTTGTGTTTTAGCCCAGAGGCAAGAATACTGAAGTTTTTTGTTCAGGGCATTGACACAGTCAAATCCATACATGTATGGATACCAATAAAGAGATTGAGGCTATGAATCTCAGAGACTCAGAAAATGCTGGCACTCTAACCAGAGAAGTTTAGAACAAGGGCAGGTTTAAGGGGAAAGATGTTTATTTTTATATAATCGCACAGCTAATTAGTGGCAGTGATGTGAGGGATGTTAAAAGGTCTAGTCACTAAAAGCTGGATTAGATCAAGTGAATATAGAGTAAAAAACATGCTGGGGATTATATAAGTATGAGAATCATAAGAATTGGGTTCCCTCAGGGGAAATGGCTAAGGTTTTAAAGACATATCCAACTTTATTAATAGTGGGGAGGGGGGATAAGTAACCAAGAGAATATAGTGATCTATACACCCACTTTACCAACTATATAAAATTTTATGATAATTATCTATACACACACCTCCTTGAACATATTAGTATGGAACAGGTAGACAGTCACAAAAAATATTCCATGGAGAACCAAATCTTTATCATCACATAATTAAATGAAAGATGTAGAGAATATAAGTTCAATGTGTACTGTTAGTTGATGATTTTTTAAATCATCATTTGATTTTTAAAAAGGAAATGAAACAGTTTCCTACCTAAATATTAAACTTATTTAAAATCCCTTATAAAATATAGCAAAAAAAAAAAAGCCAAAATAAGACTTCAAAGAAGAAATAGTGAAACATTAACATCAGGGAAGTGCATGACGGAAAAATAAAATAAATTAATCATATAATAACAATGAATGAAAGCTATTCTTGTGTCTTTTCAATATCATGAGAAAGTATGTTGTAGACTTCCTGTAAGTAACTATTGGGAAGATATAACAAAGTACATAAGATAAGTAGAAATGGATAGGTAGCAATTTACATTGCTAACATCATAAATCTATTTTAATATTGCATTTTTATATTTTCTATATTGCTTTAAACTTTAATACTCAGAGGATATGTGATATTGGTTAAATTGATGGAGATCCATTAAAATAAGTATAAAAAAATCAAAATTTGATTTGAAAATAAATTGAATCTGTGAAAGGATTTGAAGAGATATAGAAACATCATGACTGCTATTGTAGAGAGACTTTGAAATGAGGTAAAAGAAAATGGTTGAAAGGCTCTGAAAGGATAAGGTTGTGAGTGGTTGCTTTAGAAAATGCATTTAGGGACAGAGTTTAAACTCCAGAAATGCCAGTTGATTGTGAATTATAAAGTATTAGAATTTAAGAAATGGAAGGGAAATCAATTCAATTCAACACATTTTAAAAATCATTTATTATTGAAATTTGTGAGGGGGTAGGGTATATACCTGTTCTTTGGAAACTGATAATTGAATAAGAGGGATTCAGACACATACAAAAATGAATACAAGTTTTTTTTTTGTTTTGTTTTTTAAGAGCTAGACCAATTGATATCAAAATTGAAGGAAAAAAAAGAATTGGGAAGACAGAAATCATTTTCATGGGGAAGTGTGGGTAGGGGAGAATAAAGGAAAACATCCTAAAAGAAGTAGCAGTGGAGGGGCAGCTAGGGAGCTCAGTGGATAGAGCACCAGCCTTGAATTCAGGAGGACCTGAGTTCAAATCTGATCTCAGACACTTAACACTTCCTAGATGTGTGACCCTGGGCAAGTCACTTAACCCCAGCCTCTAAAAAAAAAAAAAAAAGAAGAAGTAGCAGTGGGTAGAATTTACTGAAGGCAATGAAGAATTTCAGCAGACAGTCATTGGAATTTAAACTCCTTGTAAATAGAAGTCATTTAAATTATTGTATTGGTATTTCTAAACCCTAGCACAGTACCTGGAATATACTGGAATATGCTTAATTAATGTTTACTGAGTTGATCAAAAGGAATGCAGAGATGACCCATACAAATGTCCATCAGTGACTAAAAGTAAGATTCAAGGTCTAGTTTTGTCAGAACATAGAATATGTATTTAGAAGTAATATGAAATAAGCTCAAAAAATTTGATTACAGCTATAGATGCTATCAAAACATACTTTCTACCTGAGAAGATTTCCATATTACATCAGGTAGGACAGGTAATATCTAACTTCTACTTAAACACCAAAATCCTATACTATGATGTAATGCTGAAATACTTTCCATCTGTTTTTATTATTGCTGTGTTTTGGGTTTGTTTCCTCTGCTATTTTACTATATCCATTGGTTGGAACTCCCTTTGTGAACTCATTATTAACTACTTCATAAAGCTTTCCATTCTATTTCAACATAGCTCTAATTATTAAAAAATTATTTTTAAAGATATTATTACCCTTCTTGTAACTCCTATCCATTGGTCCTGGTTCTGGCCTCTAGAATGATATAGATTGATACATTTTCCAAATGCAACTTTTCAAATATTTAAAGATGGTTATTCTTTTCATAATTAATTATTCTCAGTTCTATTAACCATTCTTCATAATTTGCAGACCCTTCTTCACCCTAATCATTTTTCTTTGGACATATTCTAGCTTGTCAAGGTTCCTTTTTTAAATAGGGCATTCAGAATTGAATACAGTATTCTATATGTGGTCTAGTCATATAAAAGTCACACAAAAAGACTAGGACATGAGGCTTCTATTAACCCAGTTGCATTAGTGTTTTTGGCAACTACTTTATATCAATAATTCATATTGCATCTTTGAGCATCTAAAAATCTGCAAGTCTTTTTAAATTAGTGTTAATTTGAATCTTTCCCATCCCATCTTTATACAATTGGTTGACTTTTTTTTTTAACTTCAAGTTAGGACCTCATATTATATACTACAATGTTAATCTTAGCCTAATGTTTCAATCTAGCCATAACTTTTTGAATGTAGATTCTGCGACATATTAACTCTTCTTCCAAGATTTATATCATGAAATGTGATAGATCAATCAGAAGATTCTTTTTTTTTTTCTTTTCTTTTCCTGAGGCTGGGGTTAAGTGACTTGCCCAGGGTCACACAGCTAGGAAGTGTTAAGTGTCTGAGACCAGATTTGAACTCGGGTCCTCCTGAATTCAGGGCTGGTGCTGCTCTTCAATCAGAAGATTCTTAGATTTATGATTGGAGGGAAAAAAAAAACACAATATGAAGCAGGTTGAGTCCTAGGTGGTTGACCATGGTGGGTGGATCTTTCAGGGACAACTGGCATACTTGGCCAGTGAGATGGACCATGATGAAGTCCAACAAGCCCCTTGACATAATGAGGTCTGAAGGACTGTGGGGGGCAACCAGTACAACAATGTCTCCTATGATGCTTCCCACCAATTTGTATCAAGGAGGTCTGGAACTTCTTAATGCTTTGAAGATAAAGCAGGAGTTTCTGAGTCAGCAAATGAGCAAATTAAAATGTTTAAATATTATTAACACTATCCAAAGGCATGAAATGGCTTTCCGGGTTCATTTGTGAGAGACACTGAATGGCCTCTGAGAATGGTAGATCTCTCACCCTGTGGGATTGTGGTCTGGGTGGGAATTCTATGTTGTAGTTTTTCAGGGTTTTTTTCAGTCATTTGACTCTTGATGATCCCATTTGGGGTTTTCTTAGCAGTGGTTTGCCATTCTCTTCTCCAGCTCATTTTATAGATGAAGAACTAAGGGAAACAGGGTTAAATGACCTGTGCAGGGTCATATAGCTATTAAGTATCTGAGGCCAGATTTGAATACAGGAATATGAGTCTTCCTGACTCCAGATCCACTTATCTGTCATTTGGAGTTCTGCTTTACCTTGAAATAAAATATTCCACAGAGCAGTAAAGAAAAGGATATTTGCAGAATCTCACTTTGAAACCTGGCTCTACTCCATGTGTGAATTTGAGCAAGTTATAGGTTCAATAGATTCCAGATTCTCATCTATTCAATAAGAAGCTCTAAAATGCCTTTTGACCCTACAGTTTGAGTACTGGGATTTATAATCTTGTCTTTTCATCCAAGTCATTTTAAAAATGTTAAGCCTTTCATAATTCAGAGAAACATAATGAACAAAAAATAAGGTCAATTTCTAAACATTGTGATATTGATGTGAGGGAAGAAAAGTAAGGTTTGAAATGATGGAAGCAAGGTTTCATGCATTATCTGCAAGCCAGGTTTTGAAAAGTGTGAAGATAATAAGTAATTCTTCCTCATCAGTCATAAGGCTGTGCCAGCCATGAGAAAGGGCATTATTGCTAAATTTTTACTTATGTTTGGTTTTGACAGCTTGTGTTTTCTGAGAAGGAAGACTTAAAAAAAACTTGTATGGCTTTCTGCTTTTTAGATAAAAAAATTACTAATAGAAACATTATTCTAATTTGAAACTTAGAGCTATTAATGACAGCAGAAGTAAGTGAGAAGGATGGCAAGTTTAGTAAGGAGGAAACTATGGCAGACAGTGGTGAAGTAATTTGCTTTGGATCACAGAGCTGGAAAGTGTTTGAGTTGTAATTTGAACTTGGATTTTCCTGATTCTTGGTCCCACATTCTACTGCTGTCCCATCTAAGTACTGAATAATCCTTAGAGATATATTGTTTTGTTTTGTTTAACCTGTAATTTCATAAGGATATGGAACTTACCTGGAGGAAATCTCTCATATTTACTATTTCATCCATTCTCTATCTCCATAGGAAATTATGAAAGGTCAGGAATTTAGATTGTGGCAGCCAATAGAAAGCCAAAGTAGGGCCTTTCTGAGGGAAAATAGCTTTCTGCCCAGATGATATCATATCAATCAATTTTTCTGAAAGAGGTTGGATAACTGTTATGTTCATTTAATGGGGCATTCAAAAGAAAAAGTGATTTCAGTAAATTGAGATTTAAATGAAAACCAACAAGTTTATATGATAGGTTAATGATCAAGTTACCATCACATAAATGTGATGATAGAGTCTTAAGGTAGCATTTTACTATTTAAGTCATTAAATTCTTATACTTCATTTTAAAAATTAACATGAAAGGGTGGTCTATTTCAATGCTCTTCATCAGAAAACAAGTTTGAATCTTTGTTGTGGCCTTTTTTGCTGTGGTAAAGAACTAGAAATTGAGTGGATGCTCATCAGTTGGGGAATGGTTGAATAAGTTATGGTATATGAAGGTAATGAAATATTATTGTTCTATAAGAAATGAGGAACAAGCTGATTTCAGAAAAACTTGGATAGATTTATTATGAACTGATGCTAAGTGAAGTGAGAAGAATCAAGAGGACATTGTACACAGTAACAACAAGATTATGTGATGATCAACTGATGTTGATTCTTCAACAATGAGATGGCTCAAAGGCATTCTAATCAACTTGTGACAGAAAGTGTTATCCCCATCCAGAGAGAGAACTAAGGAGACTGAATGTAGATCAAAGGTTTTTCTTGTTGTTGTTTGTTTGTTTGTTTGTTTGTTTTTTTCCTTTTGTGTTTTTTTTCTTTTTAATCTGATTTTTTCTCTCATAGCATGATGAATGTGGAAATAAGTTCAGAAGAATTATACACATTTAACCTATATTGCATTGCTTGCTATATTCGTTATGGGATGGGAGAGAGAAAGAAAAAATTGGAATACAAGATTTTGTGAAGATGAATGTTGAAAACTATTTTTGTATGAATTTGGGGAAATAAGATACTATTTTTAAAAAGAAAGCAAGTTTGGCTATTGAAAAGAAACAATTTCTGGGCAAATGAGTGGTTTTAAGTCATCATACTGATAATTATTTGTGGAAAATGAAAATAGAGCAGACTAGTTCCCATATAGAGAATTTCTATTCAGAATCAGACATAATGATTTACTCTGCATATTCTAGAACAGCCTTGCTTTTGCAAACATTTAAGTTAATTGCACCACCCTGGCAGTATATCTGCTGATAAGGAGAATAAATATATTACAGAAGTAGAGAATGGTTTTAAGAATAATGAAAATGTTACATGCAGAGTCAGTATACACAAGAGAACTTGTTAAAAGAACATAATAAGCAAATTAAGTCCTGCTGCTAGTGCCACAGACAGTGTTATCTACTAGGGAAGAACAATTATCACATTCATTAATTAGGGTCACGTTCACACTTATGTTGTCAACTTTGATCATTTGTTTGTTTGAAGCAGGATTTCCTTTTAAAAAAAATTCAATAGTAAATGAATAGAATGTTTGAATTTCTATAAGTTTATTTTAATTTCATATTCTAGTGTTTAATATCTGAGACTTAGTTTTAGTCAATGTTTTCATATTTTAACATTTATAGAGAAAATAATGATCCAGAAAGGTTGTCATAGTCACAAAATTTCAGTTGAATGATACCTCAGAGGTCATTCAGCTCAACAGATATCTGAATAGAAGTCCCTGAAAATGATCATTCATCACTTCCAGTTGATCAATGATGGACAGTAACAACTACACCCAGAGAAGGAACACTGGGAATTGAATGTAAACTGTTAGCACTACTGTCCATTTACCCAGGTTACTTACACCTTCGGAATCTAATACTTAACGTGCAACAAGAAAATTGGATTTACACACATATATTGTATCTAGGTTATACTGTAACACATGTAAAATGTATGGGATTGCCTGTCATCGGGGGGAGGGAGTAGAGGGAGGGAGGGGTAATTTGGAAAAATGATTACAAGGGATAATGTTATAAAAAAAATTACTCATGCATATATACTGTCAAAAATTTTATAATAAAGTGACTGTTTTCAATAAAAAAAGAAAGAAAGAAAATGATCATTCAGTCTATATATAAAGACCTCCAGTGACAGGGAATTCATTACCTTCTAAGGTAGCCTATTCTATTTTTCTGTTGTGATTTATTCATTTTTAAGTCTTGTTCAACTCTTTAGGATCCCATTTGAGGTAGAGTTAAATGACATAACCAGGATCACATAGCTAGATTTGAACTCATGAAGGTGAGTCTTCCTCATTCTAAGCCCAGTGCTCTATCCATTGTGCCACCTAGTTGCCCTACTTTGGGGCAGTTCTAAATGTTAAGAATTTTTTCCTTGTCTCAAACTGAAATCTCTGAAATGTAGCTTTCACTCTTTGCTCTTTTTCAAGTTCCATTCCCTCTGCCTCCAACAAAACTAATCTATGTTTTCATCTTTTACATACTTGAAAACAGTTATCAAAGCTTCCCTTTCTTTTCTTTTTCAAATTGAATACTGTACTTTCTAAAATAGGGCAAACAATATATTATAAATAGTATGTGACCAAGACAATGTACATTACTATCTTCTTTATTTTGGATGCTATAATTCAGCTAATATAGAACAATAAGGCATCGGCTTTTTAAATTTTTCTTTCTTTCTTTTTTTTATACTGCTATGTCTCCCTGTTGTTCAGCTGTGCCTGATTCTTGGTGACATCTATTTGGGGTTTTCTTGACAGAGATACCAAAATTTGCAATTTCCTTCTCCAATTCATGTTACAGATGAGGAAACTGAGGCAGAGGGAAGTGACTTGCCCAGGGTCACATTGCCAATACGTGACTGAGGGCAGATTTGAACTCAGGGAGATGAGTCTTCCTAACTCCACATTCAGCATTCTATCCAGTCTATCTATAGTTAGATTCTGAAAATTCTGACTCATGAGCTATGTTTCCCAGCTATCATGCCAAGCCATATCAAATAATCACTAGTGATCAATAGAAATCTTGATAGTCTTGATGGAGGGCGATGGTGGTGGAGGGAGTGATGGTAGTAATGACAATGATGATTCTGAATAGAAATTTTCTATATAGGAAATAGTCTACTCTATTTTCATTTCCCACAAATAATATATAGTAACTGCCTACCCTTTTTACTTTACATGTATACCTCTCTATCTTTCAAGTCAGGGTCCTCAAGATCCAACATGGGGAAGATGTGATGTGCTAGATCAAATGTGGTTGATAATAGAAAATTATAAACAAAAGTCTTTTTTTTCTCATATATGCAGGAAGGATAACTTTTACTCTATAAATCATTCCCATGTAGAAGAGAAGCAAAAGAATATATAGGTCAGAGATTGTTGATGTCTTTTCAGTTTTGGGGCAGATTTAATCTTATGATTTTTTTCTCCTATTATTTAATATCTTTTCCTATTTAAGAAATTAGAAAACTCCATCACTTAGTACTTCTAAAATTGTGTCTTCTTTAATATAAATTTCTTCTGTGTGAGTTTATTCTGGTCTAGTCATTCTTCCCAATTTCACTTCCTTGAGTAGCACTTTCACTTCTTGATAGACAACATCCAGTAATTACTTAAGTAAGAGACCCAATGTGATGGTTCTGGTATCATCAATGCCAAGAATAGATTATTAAAGAAATGTTGACAAATCAGCTTTCATTTTCTTGTATTTAGAAATACCCAGTTGCATCTGTATGTGTTCTTGTGATGACCACGTTTAGTAGAACTTCATGCAGACTGGTTTCCTTCCTTTGCTTCTCACTGTTTTGTAAGCTAATACTGTTTATAGTCTCCTACAAGCAATTCTTCACTATTTGACAAGTAAGTTTGTAACCTAAATCATTATTGCCCTTGGTTGTCATGTTTCTCCATTTGGTAAAGAGATTAAGTATTTGCTGACTAAGGTCATTTCTAGACTTTTTTTTTTTTTTTTTTTTTTTTTTGCCTTTTCATTGTGGCAACTCCTTTATATCAGAATCAATATTTTTACCTTTATATCCATTTCTCACAATTAACAACTTATTCAAATAAATCAGATTGGAGATGTTATAATTGCATACAGTACCTCCTTTCCATATTTTTATACTTTCTTCTAATTTAGTATTTATTTAATAATAATAATTAGCATTTATATTGTGCTTTAAGGTTTACCAAGAACTTTATAATCATCTCATTTATCTTCACAACAACGCTATAAGATAGGTACTATTATTTTCACCATTTTACAGATGAAGAAACTAAGGAAAGAAAGATTAATTGGCATGTTCAGGACAAAAAAGCTAGTAATTATCTGAGACCAGATAGAAATTCAAGAATTTTTAATTTCAATTTCAGCTCTTTAAACACCATTTCACCTGTCTGCTGGTTTTGATTTTAACCTTTGCTCTAGCTAGAAATGATTCAACAATATGCAATAAACTGATTTTGAAATGACTTCCATGTCAAAAAACATTTTCTGTCCTAAGGGGTTAATGGCAGAAAATAGACAGTCACTTCCAGTACATTAAGATACAGTTATCCTTTCCAAATCATAGGGATTAAGGGTGAAGCACACTCCTACAAACAGGAAAATCCACATCCAATTTTTGACCTTCCTGTTGTACCAGAGAATCTGAATTACTATATTACATAATAAAATATGTTAATACTATGCAATATTATGTACATATTTTATGCATTTCTGAGTTTCTGAACTTTTTCTGTGTCATCTGCAGTATCATTCCCTTCCACCATCATTCCCAAAACTCCCCCTGATGAAAAAAGTTGCTTTGTAATCCATCTTTCTTGGTACTCAAAATATCTGGCACCTTCTGTCTCTCTTCATGAAGAAAATGTTTATAATATATAGGTGTTAGACTTTTGAACCATCTTTAAGAATTTAACCTCAATCATTTCTTTTTTTTTCCCAACAGTGTTTTATTTTTCCATTTACATGTAAAGATAGCTTTCAACAAGACTTATATGAACTGATACTAAGTGAAGTGAGTAGAACAAGAGAGCATTGTGCACTGCAACAGCAAGATTATGTCATGATCAATTCTGACAGATGTGGCTCATTTCAACAATGAAGTGCTTCAAAGCAATTTAAATAGACTTGTGATGGAAAAGAACCATCTGCATTGAGAGAGAGAACTGAATGGATCAAAGCATAGTTTTTTTCATCTTTTGTTGTTATTTGTTTGTTTGCTCAATCTCCCCTGTCCTAGAAAACAGAGCTCAATCTATAAAATGAGCAAAAAAAAAAAAAAAAAAAAAAAAAAGGCAAAAACTAGCCCTGACCATAGATAGCTACTATCAGAACATAAACCAAGAAGAGGACAACAAATGCAAAATGCTTTCAGTTGAAGTCTCAGAGGGAAATAAGGAACTGGTTTCCAAATCAAAAGACTTTCTTGGAAGAGCTCAAAAAGGATCTAAAAAGAGAGAGGGAAAAAAAGAGAGAAGTAAAAGAGAAAAAAGACAACAGCTTGCCTGAAGAAAATAATTCCTTAGTAAATAAATTTGGTGAAATGGAAAAAGAAAACAACTGCTTAAAAGAATAGAATTGGTGAAATGGAAAAAATCCACTCAACAAAACAATTCCTTTTAAAGTATAATTGAACAAATACTAAAGGAGATTTTTAAAAATCTAACTGAAGAAAACAATTCATTAAAATTAGAATTGGAAGTGAATAACTCAATAAAACATCAAGAATCTATCAAACATCATCTTAGAAATGAAAAAAAAAAAAAAACCTGAAAAGAATGTAAAATACCTCATTGGAAAAACAACTGACCTGGAAAATAGATCCATGAGAGACAATATAAGAATAATTGGATTACCTGAAAGCCATGATGAAAAAAAAAGAGCCTAGACAAAATCTTTCAAGAAAACATCAAGGAAAACTGCTCTGATATCCTAGAAACAGAGGATAGAATCTACCAATCACCTCATAAAAGAGATCCCAAAATGAAAACTCCAAGTAATGTAATAGCTAAATTCCAGAATTATCAGATTAAAGAGAAAATACTGCAAGCAATACTGCAAACAATTCAAACATCTATGAATCACAATTAGGATTACCTAAGACCTAGCAGCTTCCACGTTAAAGAATCAGAGGGCCTGGAATATGATATTTTGGAAGGCTTGGATTACAACCAAGAATCAACTACTCAGCAAAATTAAACATTAGCTTTTTGAGGGAAAGATGGACATTCAATGAAATAGGGTATTTTCAATAATTTCTGTTGAAAAAAACCAGAGCCGAACAGAAAATGTGTTCTCCAAATACAAGACTCAAGGGAAACATTAAAAAGGTAAAGGGAAGAAAAATAAAACTATATTTTTTAAAGGTTAAAATGTTTACATTCCTACATAGAAAGGTATGTGTAACTCTTGAAAATCATATTTTTGTCAGGGCAGTTAGAAGGGGTTTACTTAGAGAGTATAAATATCTTGACTTTAATGTGATGTTATAAAAAAGAAATTTTGGGTAGAAAAGGGATCACACTAGGAGAAGTGAAGGTGTTAGCCCTCTTGCTCTTACTTTCCCTATAGTGTTTTAGGCCAAGAGTTAGATAAAAATGTAAAAACCATTCTTAGCTTGGGGACATATTAAATAGGAAGCTGAGTAGATTGGTCAATGGCCCATAATAGAATGGGCCTAAAACCTACATTTTCTCTGAATTCTTTGACATTTGGTCTCTCAAAATAGAAGGTCAGACTATTCCCAGTTTTCCATTCTTTTTTCCACAAACTTTCAAATGGTATGATAATATTCTTCTAGTGTCCTCATAATTTATATTTTAATAGCAAGTTTCTCTTTACTGATCAACATCAGAATTCAAAAAATAGCTATTGGCAGAGAGCAGGAGAAGGAAGAGAAAAGGGGAGGAGAACCCAAGTTAGTCAATAGGAAAAAGCAACCCCACAGAACTCTCTCAGTATCCCCCCCCCCAACAACTTTTAAATAATGCCTCAAATCAAATTTTGGAGCAGTAGAACCAAAAAAGATCACAATGAGACATTTTTCCAGCTTAAGAAAACTTAGGAGATTAGCAGGAGAGATCTGAATAGAAACATGTCCAAAATACAAGCACATGTATCAGCACAAGCAGTGGCTATGAAGGCAGCAGTAGGAACAGCTTTAGGAATTCTCTGCCCAAAGATTGTAAGGGGGTCAGACAATTAAAGCATTCCTGGATCTGGGCTCTGACATGTATGCCTTTCTGCAGGTTTTTTTTTTTTTTTACATTCATGTTACCAATCTATTTAGGAATAATACGCATCCTATAAAATCTCTTAGTATACTTAGACACTCTAGCATCTGAAATATTTGATTCCCCAACCCCTTAATCCTGTTCTCATACCAGTGAATGCATCTCTCAAAAGTTTCACGTCACTTTGTTTGTTTAAAAAAAAAATTGGAATTCTGTCCAAAGGGCTATAAAACTGTGCATACCCTTTGATACAGCAATATCATTGCTGGGTCTGTATCCCAAAGGCTTCCAAAAAAGAAGGTGGGGGGAAGGACCTATTTGTACAAAAATATTTATAGCAGCTCTTTTTATGGTTGATAAGAATTGGAAATTGAAGAGATGTCTATCAATTAAGGAATGCCTAAATAAGTTGTGGTATATGATTGTAATAGAATATTATTATGCTATAAAAATGACAAGCAGGATGAGTTCAGAAAAATATAGAAAGACTTACATGAATTGATGGATGGATGAAAGGAAGGAAAAACAGAAGGAAGGAAAAAAGGAAGGAAAGACAGAAGGAAGGAAAGAAGGAAGGAAGGAAGGAAGGAAGGAAGGGAGGGAGGGAGGGAGGGAGGGAGGGAGAGAGGAAGAAGGAAGGAAGGAAGGAAGGAAGGGAGAGAGGAAGGGATGGAGGGAAGGAAGAAGAAGAAAAAGGAAGGAAGAAAGAAAAGAACAGAGAGATCAATTTAAATAGTAAAAAAAAATTAATTAAAAAATTTTTAAAGCTACTATCCAGGGAAAAATGGTAGAGTCCCAAGACTTTAATGTTGCTTCCTGAATGAGAGATAAACTGGTCCTCACATTCAAGGTCCTCTACTGTCTGGCTCCAAACCCACTTTTCATTTTCATCTCTCACTGCTTCTCTTCACATGAAGATTACAGCTAAAGTAGACTGCTATCTGCTTCATTGCCTCATCCTGCTCTCTCCCGTCTCCATATCTTTGTTCAGACTGTCCTCTCCTGCTCTACACCATATGCCTTTCCTAGTTCTTAACAGCTCCTAATTCTATAGCAATTTGAGAGTTGAGGACAAGGTAGCTACCAAAGGTGGGTGAGCAGCCCTGAAAGGGTCTTAGCAAGCCCTTACACTAGAGGTGCTAGTCCTCCTGGAATACATATACATCTCAGATGGGATAAACCAGATTGAAGGTAACCAATGATCATATATGAGTGTGTCTATCCTGAGCATGTAAAGATTTTCTCCAGTGGAATGGGCAGATGAGAAACATTTTGTCCTAATTGCCATGGAAGGAGCCAACCTGCTTACGACCTGATGGACATTGAAGATGCCAAGGTCATCCATTGCATTCCAAGCCATCACCATTTGTCTTGACTTTTTGTCTTTCTACTGGATTTTGATGCCTCTGGAAGAGAGAAAAAGGCAGACAGTGTACACTTAAATCCCTGTACATACAAGTCAAGATATCACCTTGTAATGTCACTGGAACTCTTCGAAAATGAAGGATGAACAACAACAGCTTTGTACTTTTCTAAATCGCCTTTATTATACCATGGTTATTATCTGTCTCCCCTCTTCCTCCCTCTACCATATTGCCATCTCCTTGAGAGCAGGAATTGGGTCTACGTCTTTGTGTCCTCAATAAGCAAAATGTTTTCCACATAGTAGATACTTAATGTTGTTGAACTGAATGAATGGACCAATTGACACTAATTACATCCAGAGACTCAAAAACAGATAGAACTTGGGATATGAGTTTACAATCCCTGAATAACTTTTCATCTTTATGATACTTTCTTTGTACTACTCTTGAATTTGGTCCTATTTTCCTTTATACCATGTGATGCATTATTGGAGTATTGTTAATTAAGACAAATCCACATGCTGTATGTTCAATTTCTCCATTAAGATTTGGTTGAAAATAAACTGTGATTTGTAGAACAACCTGGAAATTTAAAATATTGGTGGATGAGGTTTTTTGTGTTAAAAAATAAAATATGACAAAAAACAGACATTAAATGGTAAAAAATGGGTCATAGATGTGATAATAGTCAAAAAAATATTTTGAGCAAATCAAGATCAAGCAGTCCAAGCAAAGAGTTTTTCTGAGTCAAAAAACATAAGAGTTTGCCTAAAGGGATTCAGGATCATTGGAAAGAAAGGAAAAGCTGAAAATTTTCTAGGATCAAAACAAGTTCTTTTCTTTAAAAAAAAATCACACAGCTACAAACATTTTATTAAGGCAAAGTCAAACCTAAAGATTATACTGGAGACAGTAATCAGTCGAAAGTATGCAAACATAATAATGGTCCTAGGGCAAAGTAATCAGTTATATTTCAGACTTCTAACCAAAGTGGGAACATTTTTTTACTGCAATTATTTCTCCTGAGTTTATGATTCTCTGAAAAACTAGTACTCCCTGGCAATGGACTAAATTCATTTTCTTTAATCTACAGAGAACTTTTTCTCTGTAAAAATTCAGTCTCTCTCTTGGTCTTTTGCTCATTCACAAACAAAACGTCTAAATTCCAGGCTGATACAGCTAGGCAGCATGCATAATGGACAGAGAAGTACTCTCAAAATAAAGAAGATTTGTATTCAGATTCTGTCTGATATACTTATTAGCCAAACACAGATTTTCCCAGTGCTCTATGAAACTCTCTAATATAAATTGCAAAGCAGGGACTCACCAATATTCATAGGAGGTGTTTCTTACAACAATGAAGTCACTGGTCCAGTTCCTAATTTTATGTTGTTGCTGCTGTTATTGTTCAATAGTTTAAGATTCTTCATGACCCCACTTGAGGTTTTCTTGGCAAAGATAATGGAGTGATTTGTCATTTTCCTCTCTAGCTCATTTTATAGATGAGGAAACTGAAGCAAATGGAGTTAAGTGAGTCATACAGATAGTGACTATCTGAGACTAAATTTGAAGTAAGGAAGATGACTCTTCTTGACTCCAGGTTCAGCACCATTCACTGGGCCATCAGCTGCCCTAGGAGATAGATTCTATCCTATAGTTACAGATATATATATATATAGATAGATAGATAGATAGATAGATAGATAGATATAGATATAGATATAGATATAGATATATAGATATATGTATCTATATATCTATATATATCCTTTGATATGTAGTCAGGGAGATATTGATCTTTTCCTATATCTATATCTAAATCTATCTATATACATATATATGCATATCTATATCTATCTATCTATCTATCTATCTATCTATATATATATATATATATATATATATATATATATATAAAGAGAGAGAGAGGGGGAGAGGGAGTGGGAGAGAGGGAAAGGGAGAAGGAGAGATAGAGAAAGTGAGAGAGAGAGAGAGAGAGAGAGAGAGAGAGAGAGAGAGAGAAATACCTATCTCTAAATGGAGGTAGATTGATATCTCCATATATTTATTTCTACATGGAGACAGATCTATATCTTTCTACCTAGATATCAAAAGCAAAAACACTGTAAAAGTCTACAGAAAATTTTGAAAGGGGATATGGAGCACTTATAATTTATACCTTACTTTCCACCATGTACTCTTCAATTCCTCCTGGATATTCTATAAACAAGACATTCTATGTCTAGGCTCTGGGCATTTTTCTAGCTGCCCTCTCATATCTGGAAAGTTCTGTCATCCTCCATTCCATACTGACCTTTGGCTTATTTTAAGGTACAACTAAAATCCCATCTCCAGAAAACCTTTCCAAACCCTTCTTAATTCCAGTCCCTTCCCTCTATTCATTATTTCCTGTTTATATCCAGTACACAGCTTGCTTTGTATATCTTTGTTTGCATATTGTTTCCCCAGTTAAAATGTAAGCTCCATGAGATATCTAATAAATGTATATTGACTGATAAATGTATTTCCTTAAAATTTATGATATACTATTATTGTTCTAATTTGTGATCTTAGGCAAATTAATTAACTCTGTAGTACCCAGGCAACTCTCCCTTGATCTATATGGGCAGAGAACATTTCCATACTAGGAATTCCCTATAGTCATGAAATTACAGGTTCAGTACAAAAATATTTTTTTCCTACAGAAGATGAAAATAGTTGAATAATATTAATATTTCATTTGGAGACTTACTCCATATTTTGTTCAGTTTTGGCTATGACAAGATTGGGGAAGCATTGTAAGAAGCTTTACTTTGACTCAGGTTTCAGTTTAATTAAAAATTGCAGGCAGGTGACCTGTGTAGAGGCCTTTATCCAACTGAGAACTCTTGTTCTCCCAGTTCAATGTCATCTGACCTCCCTCCAGATGTCAGGTTCAGACTACCAACAAAACCCAATCCAACAATTTTTATTAAGTGTCTACTATAAGCAAAGCCCTATGTTGGCTGGTAGAGATCTAATGACAAAAAAAATAGAACTATTCCTTCCATCAAAGAAATCACATTTTCCTGGAGATAACAATAGGCAAACTACTCTGGGATAATTTAAATAAGGAGAAAGGATTGACAAGGGGCTCTGGCAAATCTTTGAGTAGGAGGTAGTAGTTGACTGAAGAAAGCTGGGGAAAAGTGAGGAGGAAATGCCATCCAGGTGCCAAAGGAAAAAATATCAATACTAAAACTATACTCTGTGATACAGGCTCAAGTCTGTCAGAAACAATTTTATTTGATTTAATGTTAATCTATAACCAATCTATTTCTAACTTGGAGAGAAGGATGTCCAAACTGGCATTGTCCTCCATGCCCTCTGACATGACTCTTTGCCCTGAGATAGGAATTTATGGGAATCTTGTGCAATAAAAAGATAGATTCAAATATATTCTGGCTTAACATTCCAGAATCCCAAGTCAAACCAGAGGTTAAACACAAGGATTCAAGGCTTTTCCACAGATTTTGGAAAGAACTTTAGAAGGAAATACTATTTCTTAATATTTTCAGTGTTGCTTAAAAGGACATTTTAATGGAAGAAGGTACAGAACAAAGAGAAAAAATGAAATAAATTTGAAAAAATAGGCAGATTCTAGATTGTGAAGAGATTTAAAAACCCAACTTTTAGAACAGCTAGGTGGCACACTGATGGAGTACTACTCCATTAAATTTGGTCTCAAACACTTACTTGCTATGTGACTCTCAACAACAAAAAATAAACCAAGCTTTTAAATCCTTTCATAATGTGGTACCTTCCTTCTTTTCCAGTTACTTAATGTCTTATTCTCCTGGAGGCAATATGAAATTAAGTGATTTGCTCAGATTTACTTGACAAAGTGATCTTTCTAAAATTCAGAGTTAAAAAAAAGAAAAAACTTATGAAACACAAGATTTACACAAGGGTGAATGTTGAAAACTATCTTTGTATGTATTTTGAAAATAAAAAGCTGTTTATAAAGTTTTTTAAAAAATAAAGTGCACTGTTTGGACATGTATACATAGATGGCATTTAATTTATACTTTAACATATTTAACATGTATTGGTCAACCTGCCATCTGATGGGGGTAAGGAGGGGAAAATTAGAACAAAAGGTTTGGCAATTGTCAATGTTGTAAAGTTACCCATATATCTGGTAAATAAAAATTATTAAATTTAAAAAAATAAAGTGCAGAATTAGCCATATCATTCCCTACTCAATAAAACTCTAGTTGTTCCCTATCACCTTAAGAATCAAATACTCTATTTGGTGTCCAAAGCCCTTTAAAAATGGACCCTCAGTTAGCTTTCTGGTCATCTTAAATCTTACCTCTTCCCCCACACCAATAACTGGTAATCTGCACTTTAGAAAGATCACTTTGTCAACTGAAGTGTCAGTTTCCTCATCTTTTAAATGGAGGTGATAATAATACTTGTGCTATTTATCTTAGAATTTTTGTGAGAGAAATACTTTGTTAGCTTTAAAGGGTTATTGAAATGTGAATTATCATGGTCAGCCACAGCATTATTATTTATTTTTATATGTATATTATATTATCACATGATAATTGATATCACATATACACAGATTAGAGAAAGGAAGCTTGGTTTAGTGGAGATAGAGGGAAATAACCTGGCAAAAATGCTCATAGGAACTAGAAAAGCCATTTGGCTTTGGAAAATGCTTGCTGAAGTATCCCACCAATTTCAATATTATTGTTGTTCTTATTGTTGAGCTATTTTAGCCTTGTCTGATTCAGAGTAGTTTGCCATTTCCTTCTCTAGGTCATTTTACAGATGTGGAAACTGAGGCAAACATGGTTAAATATTTTATTCAGGGTTACACAGCCTGTAAGTATCCAAGTTCAGATTTGGACTCAGGAAGGGAAGCTGAGTTCAGATCTGGTACAGTTAGATCCTCTCTTCTCCATAGAGATTTTTTTTTTTTTTTTTTTCGCCTTTGATACATAGGCAGAGAACTATGTAGTTTTATCCACTGTCCTACCTTACTTCCCTACTTCAATCAATAAGACCATTCAGCAAAAAGATTACCTTTTGAGTTTACAATTCAAATGAACAGTCAACTACAAAGAACAGCAAGAGCTGAGGAATGATAATCCTTTACTAGATGGGGATGCTTAAGGTCTCTGTCCCTATTAAAAGAAGTTTGAGTTGTGAGCTAGAAGGGGATTTAGCAGCCACCTAGTGTACACACACCCATCATAAAGAAAATGAGAGAAGGAGTATGTGGCAGTCTCTTGTTCAAGGTCACAGGAAGGGCATATTGAACATAAACCCCAGGTTTTCTGCTCTCAAATACAACTTTCTCTCTCCTTCCCCCACTAAGGACAATTCTCTGGATGAAAAGGTGAAGCTAGATAAAGTGTCACCATTTCAGGAACTGAGTCATAGCGAGATATTAACTGGAGTGAATACCAAGTGTTTGAAATGGCAACAGCCGCCGCCAAGAAGGAGAAGCCAAGTTACCGATTGACATGAAGGAGGGGACTGAGCTGTAAACTGTTTAGTCATGGTTTCTTTATACAAAGAGAGGGGAGAATTATGGAGCAAGTTGCCAAAACAAAAAATAGAAGCCTACTTGGGAACAGCCAGTGGGAAGTTGTAGGGGGTTGATGGGAGAGGGGACGCATCAAAGGCTCTGACCACCGGCTGTCCTTCTGGAGTAAGATGAGATGCCAGCTTCTCCTCTGTCACATGGAGACTCATCCGTAACATGACGGATTTCACACCCTGTACAAAAGTGTTTAAAAAGAAGCTGGGTTGGTTTTGAAATATGAAGCTGTACTATGGCTAAGCACACAGCACCGCTTGGGTTTTGTAACAATTAAATTGAGTGCTTAATGCCCTTTTAAAGAGGGAAAAAAAATTTTTTTTGGTGGGATCTTTTAAGGGGTCTAGGGCTATTTCCCAGCTGTGTGTAAATATATCACCCTCAGGAACTGAACTGCTTGGGAGATGAATTCCAGCTCCAGTGAGTGACGGAGGCACAGGGTCCCAAGAATAGGAAGAAACTTTAGTTAAGTCAACAGGCTGTGCTATAAATGCTGAAGGTGAGTGAAACTATGCCAAGTGTTAATGGAACTGCTGGAAATAAAGGCAACTGGACACCAGAAGCAAGCTGCCTGACCTGGACTTTCTTCACCCAAGTGACCTATCTTGCTTTTTTCTCCTTTCCTGTTGGGTCAAGGAGAAAACTTGTTCCTGAATGTTGTTTGGACTCAGGCCTGACCCCGTGGATATTCAAATAGCCAATGTCTGAGGCTATGTAGGGCATCAGATAGCAGGGTAGAAAGGTTACCCGCAGGTGCAAATGTTCTTGGAGCTCTGGATAGTCACAGGAAAAATACAGCACAGAATAAATCCTAGCAAAGGTTCACCTCCCCAGAAAGCTTTATAGGGTAGCAGGAGAAATGCTATTTATGAGCAAATACTCGGGCAAACAAGTTTAGCCAAGGCCATTGTGGAGTCGATCAAGAAGTATTTGTTGCACATCCACAGGGAGAAAAAAGCAGAGTTCCTACAGAAAAGTGGATAAAAAGGGATTTAATAGAAATTGTACACTGTTAGAAGGAATCATTGTCAGCCAGGAGTATTCCTTTGGCTTTTTAAGAGGATTTTCACCTATGTTTATCAACCTACTGTATAAGGATTCTTTAAACTTAAAGGGAAAAGTAATGATTGTAATAGTATTAATAGTCATAAGAATCAGAAAGACTCATCTTCCTGAGTTCAAATCTGGCCTCAGATACTAGCCGTATGATACTGTATAAGCTACTTAACTGTTTGCCTCAGTTTCCTCATCTGTAAAAGAAGGATTTTTGCCAAGCACCCTTGCCAAGAAAATCCCAAATAGCATCATACAGAGTCAATACAACAACACAACACACAAGCAATACAATGCTTGGGCAAAGGGCAAAGTTATTAGTCTTCCATTCTCAAAGAAAATCAATGACATTAGCAGATGTCACTTGCAAGTGAATGGAATTTAAGTAAGGCAGAACTATGCATACATCCCTGCCCTTAAGGAGCATATATTATAATGGGGAAGAAAACATGCAAATTAATGTACACAAGGCAAGTAATATGTAGGATAAATAAGAAATAATTAACAGAGGGAAGGCATTGGAATTATGAGGGATTGGGGAAGGCTTCCTGTAGAAGGTAAAATTTTATTAGGATTTAAAGGAAGTCAGAGAGATCAGTAGTTATGATACAGTAAAGTGTCAGAATTGGAATGCAAAAGAGAAAATGAAAGTCTTGACAGGAGTAGTAAATGTAATACTTTGGCGCTCTTTCCTCCCTATCTTACACTACTAAGTATTAACTCAAGTTCTCCAGGAGGGATTTCTAACCTAGAGCTATGAACAATCTTAAACTGGGATTGCTGAAATTATTAAATTGTCAGGATAAAACCTTCAGAAATTGGTAAGTGTTAAAATGTCTTGACTGACAAGAAAGTGATGGGAAAAATGTCAATAATGTAAATTAAATTTAAATTGTATCTCTCCAACCCCTACCTCCCCTTAGAGAAACTTGGTTGTTAAAAATTTACCAGCACATTCTACAGGAGAAAGAACGTAGCATCTTTCTACCAAGAGGAGTTTCTTTTGGTTCACACGGAACAAGAGTCCTCTTCTAGGGTCTTGTTACTAAAGAAGTTTCAGTGATGAATATTACCTATCTTAATTCCTAAAAGTAAGAGAACTGGATTTGAATTACAGTGCTATCCCTTACTAGCTTTGTGACCTTGGCCAAGTAACTTAACTTGGAGAGACTCAGTTTCCTCATTTGTAAAATAGAAATGAAAACAATTGTATTATGTACTTCTTAAGTTGTTATAAGGCAAATACTTTGTAAACTACACAAAACACTACACAACTGTCAGTTATTATTCTGTTTCTCTTTTGAATTATAATTTATACTGACATGTCTCCCTCTGGGTTCACTAGTCAAAGAAATAAAGAAAGATTTGCTCTCTTTTTAAAGTCCATTGCTTGTCAGGTATGCCTCTTCTTGTTAAGTACTGTTGAAGTGGCCTGGGGACTGTTAAATTATGTTGATATGTTGTTGCGCTTTTTTTTAAGACCCCCCTTGGAGTTTTGTTCCTTAGGAGGTTTTTAGTTGTACATAGGAGTGATTCTGGGGTAGGTCTAGTTTAGTTTTTGCAGTACTCTTACACTGGAGTCCTGCTTGTCCCTTATTGGTTTTAAATAGATTTTAAAATATGTCCAAAAACTTATTGGTAACTAAAAGAATCCACCATCATGGAACGTCAGTAATTGCTGCTTAAAATTACTGCTTTGCATCATATTAAAGAGTTGGTCTCTTTCCTAGGATTAATATTCAGGAAAATCTTACTTGATATCTAAATATAGAAAGCATCAAATTATATGATATACTACGCTATTTATGGGGCCCAATTATATGCCCAATAATATTCCTTCCCACCACTATATCACTAAGGAAGTTGAACTTTCTGAAATTACTGAAAATGTACTTTTCACTAGTACTACTCATTGTTTAGTGATTAAAGTTTCACAAATGGAACCTACAGCCTCATGAGACCATTGACATTTATGCTGCAGAACTATGCCATCCAGCTCTACACTTTAATGCAATTCAACTTAACAAGCTCCTACTGTGTTAAGATAAGAGGCAGGATGGCACTATGGAGAGAGAGCTAGCCTCATGTCAGAAAGATCTGAGTTCAAGTCCATCCATTGACATATAGTGGCTGACGTGGGCTTGGCACCAAAATGATGTGGATGGTGTAGACACAAGATGATGATAGGCAGCAAAAGTTGGGGTTTGGTCATATGAAGAATTCACAGCAGCCATTCTTTTTGGCAAAAGGTAGATTTATTTAGGGAAGAGGTTACAGATAAAATGAAGGGATACAATAGACACCTGGAATGGTAAATAAATATTTAATTTATAAATTTATAAATTAAAAAAAATAAAAATTTAATCTATTAAATAAATAAATGGGAGAGCATACAGAAAACAAGTTCCTCAGTGGAACTCATAATTGCTCAATACAAAAGGAACATTCCCTGAGGTTGGGGTCCCTTAGATGGCAGGCTAAATCCTAAAAGGGACTTAGCACCCTAAAAGAATGAGTTATCATAAGGAAGAAAAATGGGGTTTGGAAGAATAGTGGAATTAGGCATAGAGGGATAAGAAGAAAGACAGACAATGTCATGGTGGACTGACCCAAAGGAAGGCAGCAGCCATGGGATGACTCAAGTAAATTTTATAGGGAAAATTTAACCTCAGGGACATGACTTGGATTTTTGACAGGGCCATGGCAAGGAGAGACTGCTCGGGGCCTCTGCAGAGGGTGGATTTCAGGGGGTTGACATAACTTGAATTTCAGACTAGATGACCTTCCCAGAGGTTGGGACCATGGAGCTCTATCAGAGCCTTCTTCCTGCCTGCCTCAGGGATTAACTTTTATCAGTTCCTCTGCTCATTACACCCAATATTGAAGACTTCATCAGTGGCTATGTGATCCTGGTCAAGTTATTTTAACTTTCAGTATTCCAAGGAAATTCTTTAAGGTTACAAAACAGCTGTCAAACTGTCCTGGCAGATTGAGTTTCTTCACCAGGAGTTCCCCATACCGATGTCCATGCTCCCAGAATGTGATGACACTGTTGCTAAGCAATGAGGACACAAAAATTAAAATTACACATGCTTGTATTTTATGGGTGGAGGGAAGGATTTTACAAGTACAGATCTAAATATAGAAGAAGATAGAGAATGGTGAAGACAAAAGAGAAATTCAGGCAAAGTGCTTTAGGTCTAGGAATACTTGCGGATCTGGAGAAGATTTGATAGATGACTTATAGGATTTCTTTATCTATGGAGTTCACAGAGAAGACCTAAAATAATGATTCTCACAAGCCTTAACCTATGCAATAGTCTCATTATATGGCACAGAAGTTAGGGGAAGATATTGAACAAAGGTCCCCTTTTGAAGCAGGAAACAGGGTTAGAGTAGTGCACAATGATGACTTGGGGATCTCATCTGTCTCACTGCAAAAGAGAGACTCAAAGCAGAGTCCATTGATGGGTGGGATTTTCGGTCACCAAACTTTGGCCAAAGACAGGATCAGACCAACATCAAGGCTGTTCACACCTGGCCGAGTATTCTGCTAGCTCACACTTGGCCCAGCATTCAGGCAGCTTATGTCCAACTCATATCTAGGCATCGTAGACCCAAACCACAGCAGCAAATAAATCTCAGCAATTCCTGCAAAAGGAGGGGTATGATTTTAGCCACTGAACTCAGGATCAGGTTAGGCTTCTGTATACCATTTAGGAGTAAAGGAAGAGAGTTTGACCCAAGCACAAACCCCAAATTCAGAAACTGAGGGTAAAAATATGAGTAAATAGAAGAAAATGTCCCAGACAATGAAGATATATATATATATATATATATATATATATATATATATATATATATATATATATATATTGGATTAAAAGAAGCCCAAGGAGTAAACCCTCTGAAAAGAGTAAATAATAATTATAATTAGAGCCTCAGAGAAAAGAATGTCTTGCTCACAAAGACAAGAACATTTTGAAGAAATGAACCAATAAAAAATGGAATAGCCAAAAAATTAAAATGCCAAAGAGAATTAATAACTTTGAACAGATGCTGTTAAACTTTTTTAAGTCCTAATTTTAAGGTCCTAAACTTTTTTTAGGATATTGAATTAGATGAAAATTAGAATAAAGATTAATGGATTAGAGTAGACATGCAATTTACAGCAGCAAATAAAAGACATAAAGTTTTGGGATAAGAATTCATTATCTGGCAAAAATTGTTGGGAAAACTAGAAATCAATAAGATAGAAAATGGGTGTCAACTAATATCATACACCATTTACCAAGATAAGGTCAAAATGAAAACATGACCTAAACATAAAAAGAGATTTTTATAAGAAAATGAGGATATGAAACACATTACTTATTAGACATGGATAGAGACAAGAGATAGAGAACATAAGTTAAAATGGATCATTTTGATTACATTACATTAAAAAGGATTTATACAAATAAAACAAATATGGCCCAGATCAAAAAGAAAACAAAAAATTGGGGTGAAAAGCTTTATATTCAGCTTATCAGATAAAGGTCTCATATCTAAATTATATAAAGCACTTTGTCAAATCTATGAGAATAAAAGTCATTCTTCAACTGATAAATGGTCAAAGGATATGAACAAGCAATTTTCTGAAGAAGAAATCAAAACAATTTAGAGTCATCCGGAAAAATACTCTAAATTATTATTAGTTAGAAAAATACATTAAAACAACCTTGAGACATCATTTACCAGATTAGCTAAAATGATTGAAGAGGAAAGTGACAAGTGTTGAAGGGGTTGTGGAAAAACTAGGACATGAATTCACTGTTGGTGGAACTGTAACTGATCCAAATATTTTGGAGAGTAAGAGGGAATGATGCCCAAAGAATGACAAAACTACCTAAGCCTTTTGACCCAGAAATAACTCTACTAGCTTTGTTTCCCAAGATAATTAGGGGGGAAGGAAAATAACACATGTTCTAAAATGTTTATAATAGCTTTCTTTGTGGTGGCAAAGAACTAAAAATTGCAGAGCTAGAGAACAACTGAACAAGTTGTGGTATAAGATTGTGATGGAATACTACTATGATATAAAAATGACAAGCTCAGTGATTTTAGAAAAACATGCAAAGATTTGCACAAAATAATGAAGAGTGAAATGAGCAGAACCAAGAGAATATTGTATACAGTAATAGCAGTATTGTTTTAAGAATGATTTTGCAAAGAAATTATTTTGACTATTATCAGTAACCAAATTAATTATAAAGAATAGATGAACAAAGAAACTATCTACATCCAAAGAAAGGACGGATAAATAGAAGTTTGTAAAGAATAATTTTACATTTACATTTACACACACATACATACAGTATTTGGTAACAGGTGGGGGTTATTTTCATTTAGGGGGCTTATTGGGAGGAATCGGGGTTCTTTTAAAAGGGTGAAGTGGATTACTCGTATGCTGTAGACTGCCGTGAGAGTGGTAGCAATTAGGGTAATAAGTAGTGCTCAAGTGCTTACGTATGATGTGTTCATAGCTTCGATGATAGAGTATTTGGACATTTCTAGGGCTAGGATGGTGACGGGGGAGGGAGAGGTGAGAAGGAAGAGAGAAGAAAAAAACGTTACATGATAATTTTGTTGTGCATTTGAAAGGAACCCCAAGTTCTACATAGAAATTTATGGTTTCATATGCAATCATCTATTTTTATTGTATTATGATATGGAAATGCTTGTCTTATTCCATAAATTAATAATTCTATTTTAAGAAAATAAAGCCAAACAGAAAATTATTTCATAAGGGAAGAAAAATATTAAAATAAATCTAAATTTTTTTTAATTAGAAGAAAAGGTAAGGTATATCAGAAACAACTAATTTGGAAAATTCATCCAAAAAGACAATAAGAATCATTGGACTACCTGAAAATCATGATCTAAATAAATAAATAAAAGATTATATATCACATTTCTAGATATCACAAATGAAAAAAAATACTTAGATTTCTTAGATGTACAAGGAAAAGTAAAAACAAAAAGTGTTTCTAGTGTGTTTCATCTCCTAAAACACACTAAAACTATAAAGATAACATAGAGGGAAGGTCTGCAGTAGAACCTATAATGATTCAGATGAACTCCACTGCCAAAAAAAGTAGAAATAGCAACCATGTGGCAAGGAATTGGAAAGAAAGTAAAACCCAAGTTTTATCACAGATTACATCTAAATTCTTGAAGAAAAAGGTCATCGAATTACAGGGGGAAAAGAGACAAAACTTTAATAGTAGAGGACCTCAATGTAATACTTTCAGTACTATACAATCTAAGTAAAATACAAAAAAGAAAGAAATTAAAGATTTGAATAGAACCTAAGGAAAATTAAGAATATTAGATTTTTTTTAATGAATATTAAATGGAACAGAAAGGAGTTTATATATTTTTAAATGGTACCTTTGGAATGATCACATATTGATATATAGAAATCTCAAAAATGCAGAAAAGCAGAATTAATAAATATAATTATTCCTGATTACACTTCAATAAAAGGTATACTCAATAAGGCCTTTTAAAGAAACAATTCAGAAGAAAATAATAATACCTAAAGAATTAGGGGAAGGAGAGGGAAATCATGGAAACAAATGTTAAATAATATAAAAACAATGGGATAACATGCCTAAATATATGTTAAGGAGAAGTTTAAGTTAAGGGGGAAGTTGTTTCTTTAAATGCTTTCAGCAACAAAAGAAAAAAAGAAGACACTGATAAAGTAGATATGAAACAAAAAAGAAAATGTAAAACACAACCAATAAAAACACTCAACAGAAAAACAAATTCTAAAAATCAAAGAGATTAACAAAAAAATCAAAAGCAAAAAGCCTCCCATTGGATTGATAAATAAAATTAGAAACTTAAAAACTATTAAAATAGATAAAGTTCACTAGTGTGATTTTTCAAAAAAAAGAAAACCAAATTGCATAAAAATTAAATAAAGAGAATTTATAACAATTAGAGATGAAAAAAGGAAACCATCAGAAATTTTGTTTCCAATTATATAACAAACTACTTATATGTAAGCATTCATGTGTTATGAGTTTGAATACTTACAAAATATCAGATGAATACTTACAAATATTCAAACATTCGGCTAAAAAGAAAATTAGCAAAACTATTCAAGAAAGATCAACGCTTACAAAAATATAAAATATTCAGATTAATAAAAAAATTAATGGATTATTTAAATAACCCAACATCAGAAAAAGAAAGTGATTGAATCGTAAATAAATTCCTAAAAGAAAAAAACCTGGGACCAATAGATTTACAAGTGAATTCAATCAAATATTCAAAAAATATTAATTCAAATAGTTTACAGATTGAATATTATTGCAATATGGGATCCTTCTAAATCTAAACTCTGCAATACAAGCATAGTCTTTGATAACCTCTACTAGGAAAAGTCAAAGCAGAAATACAAAACTATCTACCAATAGTCTTAGTGAACAATGATGAAAAAAATTAAATAAAATATTAGTAAATAAGTTACAACACATTTAAAAGATTATATACAATGACCAGGTTGGATTTATACCAAGTATGAAAGATATTCAACAAAAGAAAAACTATAAACATAATTTTGTTTTGTTTACTTATTTCAGTTATATACTATTTTTGATGACCCTATGTGGGTGTTTTTCTTAGCAAAGATACTGTAATGGTTTACCATTTCCTCCTCTACCTCAATTTACAGATGAGGAAACTGAGGCAGGCAGGGATAAGTGACTTGCCCAGAATCATATAGTTGTGTCCAAAGCCAGATTTCAACTCAAAGAGATGACTCCCTAATTCTAGATTTGTACTCTATCCACTATACCATCCATCTAAGATGATTCTTAATTAAACTAGTTAATATTCAGTTCTTTAATGGATTGGGGCATCAAGAAATTTTAAAAAATCTCTGGAGGAATTACATAGGACACTGTAATTGCAAGGATTGGAGAAGCAGCTTTACTCGAGGTACTCTGGGGTTCCACTAGCCTCTTAGTTTCACAGAAAGGATGAAAGGGATGTTAGATGTACAACCTCTACATGAACCATAACCTCCTAATAGAGCCAATTTATCAAGCTTTAGTCTCTCATGAAAAGAAGAGAAGGTACATTAACATAGTGACTGCTATGTGCCAGACATTGTGCTAAATGCTTTTTACAAATATTGTCTTTTTAGATTCTCATAACAATCCTGAGAGGTAGATGCTATTATTATGCCCTTTATACAGTTGAGAAAATGAAAGCAAACACAAGTTAAATGACTTGTTCAGGATTACACAGAGACTAAGGGTCTGAAACCAAAATTTGAATTTGACTTCCAACCTAGCTCTCTACTAACTGAGCCACCCACCAGTTATTTTTCCAACAATTTGAATCTTTACAGTTTTTCCCTCACGGCAAACCTATTTGCAATTTTTGCCTTGAAAGGCCCAAACATAGCAAATACACTGAGAAATCTCAATGAGTTTATGGAAAGACAAACCTTTTTTGGAAACTTTGTCTCTTTGCATGGAAATTCTGGATATATTCCTTAGGACTTCTTGGAAGATCCATCTCAATCACTGAGAGACTTCTGCTGATATTATTTTTTATCTATTTAATTTATTTATTTTTATATATTTAATAAATGTTTGTTGTTTTGGTTTGAAGGAGTCACTCCTTTGTGCTGGTTTTAAGAACCTTTGGATTTTTCTCCCAGTGACCGAAAATATACAAAAAAAAATAAAAACAGAGCTGGATTGGGGTAAATGGGAGGAATAGAATTGAGCAGCTCGGCTTTTTCTTCTGTTATCATCTTTCTCTCTCTTGAGGGAGATAATCCAAACCTAAATCTTATTGGTCATAGTCTTAATTGAATCCCTATTACCATCAGCTTCCTTGACCTTCAACCTCTTAAGGCTGAGTTAGCTAGAAAGAATAATACTGTAGAGAATAATAGGAATAAGTATCTGATGCTTAATTGAAAACACTAAACACAAACTCTGTCTCAAGATACAGATAAAGAATGACCACTATTCTCCACCATCCCTTTGGTAAAATTATAAGATACTGTAGTTTTTGATGGGAGGAAGCAATCAACAAGCATTTATTAAGCGCCTACTACATGCTAGTCAGTATTCTAAGAAAAACCAATACAAACAATGAAATGATCGCTTTTTGAAAGATTACATTCTATGAAGGCAACAAATACATTTTTAAATGCAAAATGGATAAATTCAACACATACAAGGTCGCTAAATATAAGGCAGTTTGGGAGAAATAGTACTAGTACTTGGAAATAATAAGAAAATGAGGTGAAGGGAACATATAAGTGGGAAATGGGAGAGGTACCTTCTATCCTCTTCTATCTGAGAATTCAAAAGCTGCATCCTCTGGGCTTGGGAACTGGATTTCCTGGCCGCCGGCAAATCAGCTGCGATCTTGTGGCCTACCGTGTCATCGGATCTGAGCATTTCCTGGCCAAGGATGCCAAACTTTGGAAATGGTTCAGTTGAAACTGCAAAAATATAACTTGTCTAACTTAGTTTGTATACTTGTTCTGGGACTGCTTGTGACTACACCAATCCCTCTAGAGTTCCCTGACAACATATTTCCTCAAGACTCTCCAGAGCCCAAAATGAAGGAAGGATTTTCATCTTTATCTAAAATTCTACAAGCAAAAGGATTCTCCTTTAAATATTATTTTTGACATATTTGTTCATGAGCTAAGATTTCCTCCAATGTAAATCAAGTAGTATTGGGAGTCACTTACCTCATCCTGGACAATCAAAAAAATCTGGTTGTAGGATTGAAATTCATGTAGCACTGAAAAGTTTAAAGCTCTTTATGGTTCCCAAAGAGCCAGTGACCTCTTCCAGTCCTTAAGTACCTCTTTGTGAGTTAGTGCTGTCTCAATACATAAATCATTATTTGTGCTTTTACCAAATGTATTTCTTAAGCTCTTTTCTACTCTTTAATTCACTAAATTTCAGTGATATCTATTTATGGAATCTTAACATCATGGAATCCACTACCCATGAAAGTAGACATTCATACTTAAATAGCATATGAAGCATTTATTCTCAATGTCAAAGAAAAAATCAAAAAGTATTTATTATCTAGTATGTGTCAGGGTATTTACATTTTATATACTATATATATTTATAATCATATACATTTTAAGTATAATCATGTGCATTTTATGTAGAAACATATAATTATGTATTATATACAAACAGGAATTCTGACTTGACCATAATAGAACTATTTGGATGTTGTCCTCTAGATTCCTTGGAAATAATCTCTTAACAATTACTCAAAATCCAAACAAAGAAAAAAAATAGCTCTTTTTTTATCATGAACATGAATATAGGAAAAGTAAGTCTATGAAGGAAAAAAAATATAAATATGCATTTTCTCCTACCTCTTTTTTTTTTTTTTTTACAGAATTAGAGGTTCACAGCTATGGGACATTGCAAATAATGTCCGATTCCTTCCTTCCTTCCTTCCTTCCTTCCTTCCTTCCTTCCTTCCTTCCTTCCTTCCTTCCTTCCTTCCTTCCTTCCTTCCTTCCTTCCTTCCTTCCTTCCTTCCTTCCTTCCTTCCTTCCTTCCTTCCTTCCTTCCTTCCTTCCTTCCTTCCTTCCTTCCTTCCTTCCTTCCTTCCTTCCTTCCTTCCTTCCTATTCATTGGCTTTCCTAAATATTTGTCACTTCTTTCCCTTAAAAAAAAAAAAAGTTTTATTATAAGGAATGGATCTCTGGGAAGAGAGTCAAGGTGTAGCATATGGAGGGGGAAGTGATGGGCTACATTTTCTACTCTAGAACACAGCGAAATGTCTATTGAAATAAAGATACGAAGGAGGATTTAGCAGTAAATTTAAGGGAAAATGCTGGTGATTAAAAGGATAGCAATAAAAATCTAATTTTTTTTTAAATAAAAGAGCAAGTCTGTGATGAACAGTTTTCAGGACATTGGTTGTTAGAGCAAAGGAGTTTGTGTGCTCGAGAGATTTGGGGTGCTCAAAAGAGAGTTTGAGAAGGAACAGTACCTGTCCTCAAAGAACTTAAGCAATCACATAACATCAGAGACACCTAGTTCTACTTGTCTCTGAGCAGGAGATCCTTCTATACCACCCTCAACAAATGGTTAACGGATGCAAAGTGGAATGGATCCTTTTCCTGATGCATTGAAGATCTCAAAGAGGAATTCTGCTTAAGACATCAGTTTTACTCTCAACTGAGTGCATGGCAGATAAATGGGGAGAACAACTCTCCACCAACAATTCCCTCAGGTATGGAAAGCCTCTGAGTTGGTAAAATAATCCTTACTCATTCCTCTAGGGAGGCTTCTCCTTATCAAATGGTTGATTGCCCAGCAACGCCCGCCCCAGGGGCATTCACCTGAAATGAGTTGGGCCCAGCTAGGTGAGTCCATCAGGACCTGACCCATTTTTTGGCCTATCATAGCCTCAGAAATAAGTAAATCCACCTGAAAAAAGTGTGGAACCAAGCTCTGGGTTGTCTCTGAGGGAAGTTCAGAGAATAAGAACTAGATATGGGACTAAAAGGTGAAAGCAAAGAAAAGCCAAATAAATGCCAGTGATTAGATTTATTCGCTGGTCTGTGGGCAATTGTTCTGTACAAATGACTCTACTCCCCATGTGCTTCCATTAATCTTTCTTACCTGGCATTTCTACATCCTATTAGTATAACGAGATAACTACACAAAATTCAGAATCAATTTGCCGATTATATTGTTAAAGGATTCTATTTAGTCGTTTTCAGTGGTGTCCATTCTTTGTGATTCCTTTGGAGAGTTTTCTTGGCAGAGATCCTAGAGTAGTTTGCCATTTCCTTCTCTAGCTTATTTTACAGATAAGGAAACTGAGGCAAACAAGATGAAGCGACCCAAGGTTATACAATTAGTAAATGTTGGAGGTCAGATTTGAACTCAGGAAAATGAGTCTTCCTTATTCTGATCCAGGTAATCTATTCACCTATCTAACTTTCCTCATCTGTAAAATGAGGCTATTTTACAGATATTTATATTATTGAAGAGAACTTTGCAAATTTTAAAGAATATAAGTTTAAAAGTGATGCCTTGTAGCCCTTAAAAAAGAAATCCTGAACACTAGAAGCAATATATATATATATATATATATATATATATATATATATATATATATATATATATATATATATATATATTAAAGAACAATTGATGATAAATTAACCTTTTGTAATGGTGATTAGAATTATATAATAGGGAATGTTACAGACAATAGTACATCGGACTTTAGTAAGATATTTGACAAAGTTTCTCATGATATCCATGTGTATTGGATGGGAACATGGAGTTTAAAATGACAATACAGTTTCATAGGTCCAAAACTAATAATTGAAAAGAACCAAAGAATGGTAATTAATAGATTGAAATCATAATGGAAGGAGCTTTTCAGGACAATTTTTTTTGTTCTTGTTGAGGCAATGGAGATTAAATGACTTGCTCAGGGTCACACAGCTGGGATGTATTAAGTGTCTAAGACTGGATTTGAACTCAGGTCCTCCTGATTTTAGGGCTAGCACTCTATCCACTACACCATAGCTGCCCCTTCAGTACTATCCTTATCCAATCCTTAAGATATGACAATGCAACAAATATTCTTAATATTACATGGTCCTGTGCTAGATGCTATAAGACATATAAAGTTTATTGTTTCTATTTTCAAGAAATTTATAATCCAATAGGGAATTAAGATCCTAAGTACAGAGGATAGCTATTTTATCACAATTGAATGAAAAGCAAACCAGAGTTCAATGAAAGGAAAACTACAGAAGGGCCCATGAAGGTCAACTGAGTTGAACTTTAAAAGATGGGTCAAAATGAAAAGGGTAAAGAGAGGAGATTATAAGTAAACAAATGAGCAAACATGCAGAGATATGGAATGCCTTCATATTCAGCAGAAGCAGAATTTTCAACTTTGAAACATGAAAGATAGAAATATGACATAAAGACAGGGTAGTGTTAGGGAACTCAATTGCCAAATTTATTTATTTTTTTAATCATTGCCCAGAAAGCAACAAGGAGTCAACGAAGTCTTTTGAGGAAAAAAAAAAATTTCCAGAACTAAATCTCTGTATAAGAAAGGCTGTTTTGGTAATAGTGTAAAGGACAGACTAGTAGGAAGAGAATAGAGATAGAAAACCTGTTATTGCAAAGAGGTTATTACAATGATCTAGGTTGGAAATGATGAATGCCTGAGTTAGAATAATGGCTGAAGAAAAGAGCAGGTGTCCATTTGCAGTTGGATTCATTTATGACTCTAGGTATAGCATAGTTCTATGGTTTAATGTGGTTAACTTTTTTATAATTCCTTTGTCATTTAATTCCTATTATTTTCCCCTCATCTTTCATTTCCTCTAGTTCATGCTATAGTCATTCTGGGTTGCAAGTGATTTTTACAGTAATGGGAAATAGGGTAGTCCGGATTTGCAATCAGCAGGTCCGGGTTTCTGATATCATGAGTATGATCTCAGGAAAGTAATTTTTGCTTCTGAAAATTCCACTTTCCTCATGTGAAAAATAAGAATTGACTAGATAAAGATTTTTTGTTGAATTTCCAAGATCCTTCCTAATTCTAAATCTGTGTTCCCATCTAAAGGTGTCATGGTAAATATTTTACAACCAACTCCCCAAAAGGGGAAATATATGTATAATCTATACTTTTAAGTTTCATCTGTTATTTTTTTTTCCCTGAGGCTGGGGTTAAGTGACTTGCCAGGGTCACACAGCTAGGAAGTGTTAAGTGTCTGAGACTAGATTTGAACTTGGGTCCTCCTGAGTTCAAGGCTGGTGCTCTATACACTTTACCACCTAGCTGCCCCCAGTTTCATCAGTTATTAATATTTTTCCATCACTTTCTTAAGTCTAGGCAATCAAAAAAATAATGAATCAAGCCCTAGTTTATAGCATTTGCTGAGGACCTATGTCCTGCCACTGGATTCTGATGACTGGAAAAGAGAATAAAGCTGCTAACTTTGCATTTACTTAAATTTAACTCATTTAGAAGTCAAGATATCACCCTCCTGATGTCAGCATAAAGAAAGAACAATAACAAGATATAATTGGAGGGCTTCTTGCTCTTTGCTGTTTTATTACCCAAACTTTACACACTCTTTTCCCTCTTGGGGCCTTAGAATTAAGCTTATTTGTTTTCACACCTTCCTCTACTAAGCTAAGTAATAGAGAGAAATCAATCTAATTAGTTCCAATAAACATTCTAGAGGAGCCCCCAATACATTTCTTTCTGGATAAGAAAACTACAATTTACCCCCACAGTCTATGGAAAAATCAGGGAGACCATGGAATCTGACATTCATCACTTCACCATTCAGGAGAAATAAACAGAAATAAGTCTTGCCTGCATAGCCATGTCAAAGCAATCCTGTCAAATACGCATATTCTTTCTATAACCATCAAGTGGTGACCTGAGTGAAGGATAAAATGTTCTCAACCATGCTCCTCCTTGGATCATAGACATGGCTCTATTTTGTCTGTGTCCTGGGATTTCCCAGTGGTAGTCCAAGCCCAGATTGTGCCAAAGAGAACATCAATGTGATGGCTTTGGGCTACCATTTATCTAATTGAGGATCCTGGAACACTAACTCCTCAAGTTGGTAACAGAGGGAGAAAAAAGTGAAAAAGGATTACCTCACTATTACTGTTGTTATTCACTGATCAGATGATTATTAATTATGCTTCAATTAAAGGCTTGCAGGTCTTTACAAGCATTAGCTCATCAGCCAGAAGGAGGGAGATGGAAAGCCAGAGAGACTACAAATAGGCAGTGAGGTTTGCATAATCTTGAGTTTTAGAAATGCTGTGATATTGCCCTTTTTTTTTTACCCCTTCCTTCTCCTCAGCCATTTTCCTGTGCAAAGACTGTACCTCTCAGCTTTCTCATCTACAAAATACTATGTATAACCAGATTATCCCAAATCAGAAAGGATACAGTGGAAATAATGGTCTACTTGGATTTGGAGAACCTGGATTCAAATCCCAATTCTGCCACTGTGTGACTTTTAAAAAAAGGAAAAAGAAAGGAAGAAAAAGGGATCTTTAAGGTCTCCCTCAGCTTTAAATCCAAGGTATTTCCAGATCTAAATTCCAAGATACTCTGAAAAGTTCTGCTCAAAATACAAAATAATGCCTCTTCCCTCTTAATCCTTCCTTGGGCACAAATGGGAAAAGGAGTGATATTGGAGGGAAGGAGAGAAGAAAGAAATGGGCAATAACTAGTAAGTAGCTCTATGGACAGGCGGTTTTCCTCTTCAGATAAATACAAGCAGGGAGGTAAATTCAAAGTAAGAGATGCATTTTAATGAAGTCACAGAGCCCCACTTGGTTAGCATTTCATTACTGGCAGCTGGGGAGAGAGGAAGGCTGGCGGGCCTGTACAGCCTCTGGTAATGAGGAAATCTTTCTGTTCCTGGGGGTCAAAGAACAAGGCCGGCAGCCAAGCCCCAGAGACAATAATCGGTGAGCCGCAGCCAGAACCTTTCAGCTCGGGCCCAGGGTTAACAATGAGTTGCTAAGTTGCTGGGAGGGCCCCGTGGTTACCTTGCAGGCCCGGCCCCTTGACAACAGCATCCTCTGGGCCCCCAGCCTCTCCTCACAAAGGAATCCCACAGCCACAGAATATTGTCAACATTAAGCCAAACCACAAGGCAGGGGAAAAATACATACCCTTTTAAAAGAATGGGTGATACAGGGGCAACTACAACTTCCTGAAAGATTAAAAAAAAAAAAGAAGAAGAAAAATTATTTTAAAATAATAGGAACGGGGAGCTCCAGAGGGCCCCAATCCCGCCCTGCCCCCCATTGCTGGCCAGGCCCTGATTAGAAGCTTGAAGAAAGTGGAGAAGTAGAAAAGCAGGGGCCCCGGGCAAAAAGACCTATCAAAGAAACACATCAGTGTTCCAGTCCTGAGACCGTGCTTGGGAAAGGTTTTACCAATTAAAAGGCCCTTGAAATAAGTAAATAAATAAATCTCCTGTTAGTTAACCGGCTCAGAGTTTGGGGAAAATGTCCTGGGGCTTTCTTCTAAATTAGCTATCACCTCTCCTATGGCCTTTTGAGGTAACTGAAGTGAGGCAATTAGCCTGCCAATCCTGGGCCCCCCCATCTCCATCCCTCTGAGGCCCCCACTCTCTGGGGCTTGTCAGTAATCTGATCTGAAAGAGATAAAGCCCCGGCTTCCAGAGCTGATAAACACCCAACCAAAGGCCGGCTCTGTTCACTGGGTGATAATTAAAGCCCTCAGGAATCCAACCAGTGCTATGGTCAAAAGGACAAGGACAAACTAGATATTTTCCAGTCCCATTCCAGAGTTTCAATAAGCACCTCCTCTTTGGTGAGAATGCAGCCCAAAGGGATTAGTATTTTCCCACCTATGTCTTTAAAGGGCACGACCAGACCATATCAGCCCATGACTAACCTGGCTAACATATAACTTACAGGCCACAAGCCTTAAGTACAAAGGAAATATTTCCTGGTCTATAAACGGGCAAGTTAGGGATATCAAATATTGATGGGGGAGGGGAGGGTTCTGCAAATCAAAGAAAGAATCAAAAGTCTAGAAATGCTCTTCTGAAAAGCAAGATGGACTCCTTTAATGATCAGTTTTGTGGAGAAAATCAGGAAATAACAGTAATAATCTGTATGCACAGAGAGGGGGAGGTGTGAGTTTAGCAGAAGTTCTCCTCTGGCTCCCAGACCACCTCAGGATTTCCTAGTTTTCCTAAAAATAAAAATTCAACATTTATATAGTGTTTTGAAGTTTGCACAATTCTTTCTACATCTTAGCTCAGCGAAGAAGCAATCTAGTTCCAGGGGAGAGTGCTGGATTTGGAATCAGAGAGTCTGGTTTGATTATACTTATACAAGCTATTTATTCTCTGGGGTCTCAGTTTCTCCATCTGTAAAATGAGTCATGTGGACTAGAAGTCTACAGGCTTTACTAGACTGCCAAAGAGTCCATATCACATAAAAAAACGATTAACAATCCCTGGCCTAAGCATCTCTCCTTAAAGTAACTTCCAGATCTTAATGATTCTACTGAGAAAAATATAGAACAAAATAGATGCATCCCAGAATGAGCCACTATTCTTTTTTCACTCCTCTCTAGAACACATATTTAGTTACATGTTAAGTCCAACAGAGCTGTATATTGGTTAGAGGTCCTACTTCTGGAGGCAAGAAGACCTCCATTCTTTTGCCTCTGAAACAGACTGATTGATTATGTTATTGGGCAAGTCACTTCACGGTGCCCCCAGAAAACTCTCTATGACATTAAATAAACTGTCAATTTGCAGTTAGCAAAGAGAATTTCCACACTGGGAGTTCCTCCACCAAGGAAATCAGAGACCAAAGAAAAAGCCTACCAAACAAAGAAAATATTGCCATAGGTAGATTGAGCAATTCTTCTCTTTAGTGTTTCCAGGATCTGGAATGTGTTCTCTCTTTAACTGATGAGTTTCTACCCATTCCTTAAAGCTAAACTCAGAAAATCATTTAGAAGGGGCTCCAGAAGACATCTAATTTAATCTACACTGAGCAAGAATCCCCTGTGAGTGATCATCTAGACTTTTCCTGTAGACCTCTAAGGAGGTGGGGGGCACAGGGAGGGACAGGGGAAGGAAAGGGGAGGAACCCTTTTCCCCCAAGGTAATCCATTTTACTCTGGATAGTTCTCATTGTCAGGAAGTTTTTTTTCTTATATCAAAACATTATTCTACCACTCCATAGCTATTTTTTCCTAGATCTGCTCTCTGAGCCCAAGTTTAATCTGTCTTACCCCATAGTCCCCTTCAAAATAGCCGAGAAACCAAAAATAAATAAATGAATAAAAAAAATAGCCGAGGGACAATTTATATTGATTTTTCTCCCTACCACCTGTCCATATCTTTTTTGGGTTCTAATGCCCAAATCTTTAAGGCAGAAACTTCCACTTCTTTAATATCTTGGTCAACTTTTTCTTGGACATTTCTATATCTTAATAATTGTCTTGGCAATTTTGCTTTGGCAGAACAATTCATTATTTAAGTGTAAAATAAGAAAGGGCTACCATATGTCCCTAGACCTAGACACTCTATCTCTCTCAATGCAAACTGAGCGTGGGTCTCCTACTAGCCTAAAACTTCATCAGAGGAAGTTTAGTCTAGTCACATCTCACTGATCTTTTACTTGGATTATATAAGACAGGTATCTATTAAATTCCCCTCTTATTAGATCTAGTTTCATCTTCTAGTCTGTGGAGATCTTTTTGGATCCTAACTTTATCATGGAACACATTTACCATTTGACTTTGAATCTCTTTGATTTGATGAACCTGCCATTTCTGTCTGCACAAACCTTTGACAGAAACATTAAAATAGCACAGAGCCAAGGGTTGATGCTCCATTAGAATTCTTCACCGTTGTTTTTGAACCATTGATAATTAGTTTCTGGGTCTGACCATTCAACCAGTTTTAAATCTCAACAAGCTTTTTTTTGTTGTTGCTGTTTGTTTTTTGACAAGGCAATTGGGGCTGAGTAACTTGCACAGGTCATACAATAGGTATGGGTTGAGTTTCTGAGGTCACATTTGAACTCAGATTCTCCTGACTCTAGGGCCCACTGTGCCATCTAGTTACCCTCCAGTTTTACATTAACTATATTGTTTTGAGTATAATTTTCCATCTTATCTACAAGAGTAGCATAAAGCATGGTGTCTAATTGTTTGCTAGTAAACCAAGTGAAAATAATTAAAATAATGAAATCAATAAAATAATGAAAACAACAACAACAACAACGACAACAACAATAATAATAATAATAATAAAAATTAAAGTAAACTAGTGGCTAGCATTTTTTTTTCTACCAGTCTGGTGTAACAGTCCTGTGGGTAAGGATTGGATCATCCTTCCAAGAAGGGCTAAGTCAATACTTGGAATTGTATTTCTGCCCCAGTGTGGGAAAAGGAAGCTAACATGACATTAGGCCTGAAGGACTGGGTTTTCCCCTTGCACCTGAAATCTGAAGGATCTCTTGAAAGAAAAGAGAAAGCATATTTTGAGAGGGTGTATAGTAGCATTTCCTTGTGTCTCTTTGTTAAAGATATGGTGGTTTAAACAGCTCTGAAAAACACACAAGAGAATGGACCTTTAAATCATAAAGGAGGGAAAAGGACCCACATGTGCAAAAATGTTTGTAGCAGCTCTTTTTGTGGTAGCAAAGAATTGGAAAATGAGCCGATGCCCATCAATTGGGGGATGGCTGATCAAGCTGTGATACATGAAGGTAATGGAATATTGTTGTTCTATAAAAACTTGGTTCTTCTAAATGGTTCAGTGATCCACAGCAATCCCAGTAGACTTTGGACAGAAAATGCTATCCAGAAAAATAACTATGGAGATTGAATGTAAATCAACACATGCTATGTTCACTTCTTTTTTCTGTTTTTTTCCCCTTTCCCATGATTTTTCCCTTTTGCTCTGAGTTTTCTCTTGCAAAATGATTCATGAAGCAATGTGTATTAAAAATAAATACATTTTTTTTTTTTTAAAGAGAAAGGGATCTTTTTTAGTTGAGTTTGGGATCCCAACCTCTCAGCTAATTGTCAGAATTTTCTTTTTTTAATTGGGAATACCATGAGCCATTTATGTGTTTTAGAAGAACAATTCCAATAGCAGAATTACTGTGAAGTAGGGACTTTTACATTTTTCCTCATGAGACCACAAGCCTAATATAAAATATTATATTGTATTATTCCTATCGGTACGCGTTTCATAATCTCTGAATACCTCTAGCTCTCTCATTAAGAAGGCACAAGGCCAGTCTTGTTCATACTTTGCATTTCAAAAAGTTCTTAGGTCAGTACTGGACGTGATAGTTGACCTGTATGCTGATCTAAATTGCTTAATACTGTGTCCAGGAGGATCTGCTGCTGAGGAGGGAAGCAGCAGGGTTCAGTTGAAAGATGCTGAGGTTCGGAGGCTGGATAGCTATCACTGGCTGTGCTATGTTGTTGTGGTTCAGTCATTTTTCAGTTATCCGACTCTTCTCGGCCCCATTTGGGGTTTTCTTGGCAAAAATATTGGAGTTTTTTTTTTGTTTTTTTTTAATTTCCTTCTTCAGCTAGTTTGAGTTAATTGAGATAAACAGCATTGAATGACTTGCTCAGGATCACACATACAGCTAATAAATGTCTCAGGTCAGATTTGAACTCATGAAGAGGAGTCTTCCTGACTCCAGGTTTGGCACTCCAAGTCCACTGTATCACCTAGCTACCTCCAACCATTCTGTGGAATTTTCCATACTTCATTTGCCCCTTTTTAAATAAAAATTTTGGTCTGACTGTGATTTCATTGCAATAGGGAGCAACTGAGTGAGGAAAATCTTTTTATTAAAGTGTTTCACAATTTATGTATTGTCTCAGAGAGTTCCTTCTGGTACTTAAGAAATTTAAAATCTTTTCCAGGTCACACAGCCAATCTGTTTTAGAAAAGGAATTTAAATGGTCTTCTGGTGGAAGTCCATTCTCTCTGGTTTTTTTATATATTAATGATACAATTTTTAAGAATCGTATGTATTATTTAACAATGTATCAATGTAAACAATTTAGTGCTATTGAATTTTTAGATTTTTTCCTTTTTACATATTTATGTTTCTCTTGAGTCTCAATATTGGTTGTCAAATATTTTATTTATTCCTGGTCTCTTTATTAATTTAATTTAAATTTTTAAAATTTTTATTTTCCCCAATTACATATAAAAAACAACATTTTTTTGGTTATACTTTTTTTTTTTTTTTTTACACATTTCCTTATAAATCAAGTTGGGAGAATAAAGAAGAAAAACAACAAGAGAAAAAAAAAACAAGAAATGTAAAAAGTAAATATAGCATGTATTGATTTACATTCAATCTTCATGATTCTCTCTCCTTGGATCACTGAACTGCTGAGAAGAACCAATTCTGTCATAATTGATCATCACACAATCTTGCTATTGCTGTGTACGTTTTCCTAGTTCTGCTTGTTTCACTCAGTATTAATTCAAAGGCTTTTGAAGCCTTTATAAAATCATCCTCTTCATCATTTTTAATAGAATAATATTCCATTACTTTTATATAGCATCTACTCTTCTCTTTATGAAAGCTTTATATGCTTCAATTTCATTGAATGACCATTTTTGGAAGTCCATTCTCTACACATTGCCTCATGCAGACTCTTTTCTTGATAAAATTAGGGATGGAAATAATTCCTGTTCTAAGTACTGGGCAAAACTGTTATTTAAGATAAATACAAATAAGAGGTAATATAAAATATAAATAAGAGGTAACTCATTATAACAATAGGTTGAAATTGAGTACTAATGAGATTAGTCTTGGGTTCCATTTCCTTAATTCAATCAACTGCTTTAATTCCTAGGCTACAGAACCAAAATACTACACCTGGTGTGCTGTTATTTTTGCCTATAGCTTAGCATCCCCCTCCCACCTCCCACCTCCCAATACTTGACTATTTCCAGAGTAAAGGCAGTGACAATAAAGAGTCAGATCCTGTAGTTAGGCCCCATAATAGGAGGCATATTCTGATTTAGTCATGTAATGTCAAGTATTTAGTCATGTAATATAACTCCCTGGAGTATCTGGTTTGTGGTTGTGGGGGTGGATTAATGGGCAGAAATTGCAGACTCAACCATTTATTCTTCAGTCGATTTAGGGAGTCTGTGTTGTGATTTAGGATTCTATATTTCACTCTGTAGTCAAGCCTCCTCAAGTTACTTAAAAAAAAAAAAATTCCCAATCGATTAGGTAAAGTCCACAGCCCACATGTTGTGATACCAGCAATGTCATTTGACAGTTTGTTTTGACATCCTAATTTAAAAACTGAACTTTGTCCCCTCCCCCAGATACAACCATAATTATTCAGATAAACCCTGGTTAGTTAGGTAATCAGTTAAAACCACTTTGTAGGTGAAGCTTACTAGAGTTAAAAACCTACTAGAAAATTCAACATAATCTTATATCCTAGTTAGTTGCTACCACTTTACAAAAGGAAAAAACAAAATAATTCTGAAAATCCAAAATCTCCAAGTCAGAATTTTCTATGTGTGTTTTTTATTAGGCTAATTATAGGTTTGTTCGATTTTTAGCAACTTTTCAAATATTTATTTTTGTGTGACTGAGATACAGACAGACACAAATATGTACTTTGTGAGAAAACCATTGTAACCCTGTTTTAAATCAATTCCTTCAAATGTGCTGTTTGGAAAGTAAGAGAGGTTTAAGGGCCTTTAAAATATAACTGGCTGGGGACAGAATCCCAGAATGGTAACAAATTTATGCAGAGATTACAAAAGAAGTTGGATGAATAGTTTAACCATTTGTGTGGGAACTAAGCATTTTTTTTAATTCATAAAAAACCAAATTATGTGAATTTTGTTGCCTAGGAAGTCTTCTCCTGATTAGATAAGGATTGTGACAAGGAACTGGACTATCTGGAAGTACCTATACATTGAGTCATCTTTAATCTCCCTTTTTAGCTTAAGCCAGATCACAAGGAACATAAAACAATTTCTCTTATGCCAAGATTACAGTGAAGCATTCCCCATATGATAAATGTTCAAAGGATATGAAGAAGCAGTTTTCAGAAGAAATCTAAGCATTTTTTATTTTTATTACATTATTAATAGCCATATTTTAAAAATGTTATAAATTAGAATTATGATGAGAAGTTATGCATAATTATTATTATAACTAAAAATAACTAGAATATAATTAGAAAATAATAAGTCAGAAATTAGAGTTATTAGAAATAATTAGAAAATGCAAATTAAAGATATTGAACTTTCCATTTCACTCCCATCAAAGGTGGCAAAAGAGGAAACTGACAAATTTTGAAAGTGCTGCTGGAAAACAGGCACATTGATGGAGCTGTGAATTGGTCCAGCTATACTAGAAAGCATTTCAAACTATCTAAAAGTTACTACTAAACTGCATGTCCTTTGACTCAATGATCCAACTACTAAGCCTATATCCAAAAGAGATCCAAAAAAAGAGGGAAAAGATCTATGTCTATTTTTATATCTATAAATAAATAATTATGAATTATAAATAGTAACTCTTTATGTGGTACAAAGAAATGGAAATATCAATTGACTAGACAAATTATGTTGCCTGAATACAATAAAAAAAATTGTAAAGGAAAAAAGGGACAGTTTCAGGGAAGCCTGAGAAGATTCTTCTGGAGTGATACAGTAAAATGAGCAGAGTCAAGTGAACAGTGTAAACTACAATGTAATTTGTAATTGTGATCAATCTACTAAACAATCACTATTCCCTGTATGCTAGAACAGAGGTGATAGACTCAAAATGTAGAATGAAACATACATTTTTGGAATTTTTTTGCTTGACTATACATATTTATGACAACGATTTTCTTTTACTTTTTCCAATTAAGAAGAAACATGGGAGGGAGAGAAAATAAATGCTTAATAAGTTGGAAAAAGTAAACAAAAATAAAAAGTTTCCAAGATAAAGGGAAGGTCGAAAGAAGAACCATCTGAGATCTAATTGAGAAAGCCCAGAAGGCAAATTAATTCCTTCTCTCTTATTAGTTCTACAGCAAAAAGTCTAAAGTCACTAGAGAGGAATTAAAAATAATACCTCAATATTGAAGACAGCTGCTCTGACACCTGGAAATGCTAGAACCAGAACCAGAACCAGAACCAGGATCAAGGAGCTATCTAGATATTTAAAAGGCCTGGATTAAATTTGAGGAAAGGTTTAGATTGAGTTAGGCTCTTCAGAAAACTAGGTTGATTAAGCATTGTTTACCAGATAAAGCTGGTTATAGAAAGGTATTGGCACTTTTAAAATTCTGCCTAGTAATCTTTAAATATTGTTAGATAGATGTTGGTAATTAGTGATTGCCTAATCTGCAGCTGTGGCCAGGCACTCTGTTTTGTTCGTGGCTTTTAAATTGCAGACCTAGAGCCTGAGAGGATTACTTCCTCAGCTTTTGAATCAATAGACTATAAACCCAAACCTGTATGTGAAAACAAATTTTTTTGTTTACTTTTATTGCCCAGGTAATGCAGCAGTATAGGATTTTCCTAGAGCCGATACAATTCTAAATTTCATTATTTAGTAAAAATATAAAATCAATTATCAAATGATATCACCATTCTATATGTAAATATGAATATGTAGGTGTGTACACATCCATATATGTATACAAATAGACACATATATATTTATTATATAGATCTAGATATATCCATTACATCTATATTTATCCATAGATCTCCACCACAAAACAAACACTATTGCTTTTTTTTTTTTATTTCAAGAACACATTTCCCAGTTCTGGGGTTGTCCTATTTATCCCTCTTGATGTACAGCTTAGTGATGTATCAGCATAGAAAGGAAGAGATGATTCAAAAATGTTGAATCTGAGAGAATAGGCGATTGATACTACTATGCATTGATTGAATGAGGAAATTAAGGAGAATTAATTTAGGCAGTCAAATGGAGTCAGGAAAACCTAAGTTCAAATCCAACCTGAGACATTTAATTAGTTGTGAGAATCTGGGCAAGCCATTTAACCTCGGCTTGATTTCCTCAGTTATAAAATGGTGATATTAGAATCTACTTCAGGATCAAATGAAATGACTATAAAAAGGGCTAAATACCATGTGCTCTAGTAGAAATGGCAAGTAGGCCTTTGGAAATGCAAGTTTAGAACTAAGACTTTAAGTTAGAAAATAAGTCACTGGCATGAAAGTGATAGAGAAGAAATCAATAACTCTCTGGAATCCAATAAAGAAAGACAAAATATGGACAGGTGATATGTTGTAAAAACAGCTTTTTTGTTTTTTTGTTTTTTGTGGTTTTTTTTTTTGCTGAGGCAATTGGGGTTAAGTGACTTATCCAGGGTCACACATCTAGGAGTGTTAAGTGTCTGAGAACACATTTGAACTCAGGTCCTCCTGAATTATTGGCCAGAACTCTGTTTACTGCACTATCTACTTGTCCCTTGAAACAGTTTTTTAATGGATATACCATAGGCAGTACAAAAATGAGATGATTCTTAATCATTTTGATGACTCATCAATCAACAAGCATTTATGAGCATTTGCTCTGTGTCAGGACAGGTAGGTGTTGAAATGGATAGAGCTCTGATCTGCAGGACCTGAATTCAAAAATGACCTCACACACTTATTAGCTGCATGACCTTGGGCAAGTCACTTAATCCTGTTTTCCTCAGTTTCCTGAAGTGGTAAACCACTTTAATATCTTTGCCAAGAAAACCCTAAATGGGATCACAGAAGAGTCTCATGTGACTGAACAACAACCATAGGGAGGGATGAGGCTCATGGATGTATATTTACTAAAGGAACATGATAATATTTATTTTCAATGGAGACAATTTCTTATCACACAAAAAACCAAAAAGCATTTGTTTATCTCAACATCTAGAAAAAAAGGTTTCTCCCTGTTCCCATGCTTCAAAAATACTGGCTTTGGGGGCTGTCCTCATCAGAGACCTGGAAACTATATAAAGCATCCAAAATAGCCTTTAATTTAAAAAAAAAATCTTTTTTTTTTTTTTAAACATTCTGCTCTCCTATTGCACAATTGCTCCCTATATATAACTCTTGTCTACTTAAATTGCAAGTTCCTTGAAGGGAATGACCACAATATTCTACTTTATTGAGTTCTACAAATTAGTAACCTAGTGCTGAATCTCCAGAGATTAACTCCATAATTTCTTTTTCATGAGGTTGTGCTCTGGATCTTATCAGGCACAAAACAAATGGCATCTTAATGTCCAACTTTCTGAAATAATAGTGCCTCCAGAAGCAGATCCAGGGAGAGGAATGAATGGAACTGTATTTTCCCATATAGACATCTGTTATTAAAAAAGAAATAAAATAAATGTTAGTTATTCCCTAAACAATGTGAAACTTTATAAAGCACAAGAAAAACAACTTTGGAACCATTGAAAACTGCCCAGGTTTTATAAGTGATAAGTGTTATAGAATGAGATAAATGGATAGATAGCTATAAAATCAGTTTTGCAAATACCAATTTCTTCTAATATGGTAGCAACTACCTAGTATTTAGAAAAAAAATATATATATATATAGTATATGCATTAATGATCCAAAAAGAGTCTTCTCTGCTTATTAATTACTCTAAAATCTGCCCACAATACAGATGAGGATGGAAGGAGAGAAGCATTTATTAAATTGCTGAACTAATAATTTACTATGTGCCAAGCACTGTGCTGAGTTTTTTACAAATATATCACATCCTCACAGCAACCATAAAAGTTAGGGGATTTTCTTATTCCTCCATTTTTTCAGTTGAAGAAATTAAGATAAACAGGTTAAGTGGCTTATAAAATCTAGAATGGGAAAGGAACTAGAAACTATGCTGTTCAAATATCAGTCAAAGGAACTGGATGTGGTCAGCCTGGAGAAATTATTTTGGAAAGGGGCAAGATGACACCATATGAATAAGAAATAAGATTTGTATTTTGGGGATACAGAGAATAGAACTTGGACTTTTCAGAAGAAATTAGAGAAAAGAAAACTATAATTCCACATGAAAATACAGTTATTATAGAATATAGAATATAGTTATTCTAATATGTTAGAACCATCTAAAATTAGAGTCGTCTGTCTCAAGATGGTGAGTCTCCTGTCACCAGAAATCTTCCAGCATAGGATGGATGAAGACAGTACCCATGATCTAGGTTTGTAGAAATGATTCATGATTTGAATAGATGATCTCTGAGGTTCAATTCAGATTTAAATTTATTATCTTATGATACTCCCTTATATTTTGTGTCAGCCAAATTGCACTCTGTTATCCTATATATGTATGTTTAATGTTCTCCTAGACTTTGTGTATTGCCCCTTCCCTTTCCCTATGTTTATGTAAGGATGTTGTTTTGCCCACTAAGGTTATGTATATCCATATGCTCTGCCTAGATATGGATTCCAGAAAAGAAGAAATAGGTAAATCTAGAGTCTCTTCTTCCACCCTTCTCTAAGATTTTGATTCCTTCCTGAAGGAGTAAAGGAACTTGGGACCAGAGATTATCTTTCCTCAGTGAAAGAACATATAACTATATTCATCTGCTCCCTTAAGCATTGCTAGTCGGGGAAAAATAATTTTTAACTTTGAGCTATGTTCCTGATCACTATCCCTTAATGGAGAAGTGCCCCAAGCTATATATCCAAGGCTTGACTCCCTTCCCAATTGATAGCAGTTCCACGTGAATACACACAGCAAATAAACTTATTTATCTAACCAGATAAAACAAAATCAGAGAAAGTATACATATGAGAATATATATGTATGTCTATGTACATTTATATATATATGTATATATACACCTCTCTCTTTCTTCTTTCATATATACACATACAAATGTATATATATACATATATATATCTGTTCATGAAGAGGGTCATAGGATGCTTTGAACCAAAGGTTGCATCTGGAACATCTCAATGTTGAATTATCCATCTTTTGAAGCCTTAATCCAAATAGAGAGACAGAGACAGAAAGACAAAGACACATAGAGACAGAGTAGAGACAGACGAGGAGAGAGATAGAGAGAAGAGAGAGAGAGAAGAGAGAGATGAGAGAGAAGAGACGAGAGAGAGAGATCGAGAGTGAGAGAGAGTCCTTCCTAGATTGTAAATTCCAATGAGTGACTATGTCTTATCTAAATTTTTGTATCTGTCACGATACCTAGTAGAATGGTCTCTCGTTTTGTGGAATTGAAGTATGGTTGTTTTGCCCACGATAGTCACTAAATAAATGTTTGTTGAACTGAATTAAATTATTTTGCTTCACAAAAAATAGTTTTTCACTTTATAGTTTCGTAGATGGACTTAAATTTTGAAAAGCCTCTGTTTGGATTTTAAAGTCCTTCACAAACTAGATTGCTACTAGCCCTATCTTTCCAGCTTTCATTGGACATCACTCCCTTTCCTATAATTTACTAAATTGGGCCTGTTTTTTTTCTTTTTTCTTTTTTTTTTTTTTTTTTTTTTTTTCTTATACATGGTAGTCCGTCTCCAACTCTGTGTCCTTCAACTACCTTTCTCTAATTCCTGGAGGGTTCTCCTCATCTCTGCACCATAAAATCCCTCAGTTCTTTCCAGACTCAGTTCAAGTAAACACTTTCTTATACAAAGCCTTTCCTTATCTTCCAATTACTAGTGACATCCCCTCCTTAACTATTTTTGTATTTAGAAAACTTTTATTTATCCAATAGCTTCTTTCCTTCCTTCCTTTCCTTCCTTCCTTCCTTCCTTCCTTCCTTCCTTCCTTCCTTCCTTCCTTCCTTCCCTTCCTTCCTTCCTTCCTTCCTTCCTTCCTTCCTGCTTCCTTCCTCCTTCCTTCCTGCCTTCCTTCCTTTCAAATCAGGGTTAAGCAACTTGCCCAGTAAGTATTTGAAGTCAGATTTGAAACTCAGATCCTCCTGATTCCAGGGAATATTCCTTTCCAAAAGCTAATCAATGTGAAATGGTTAGATAAAAGTAGAACACTAATCATTCATTAATTGCTCACTGTAAAGAGAATACAACCAGTGGGGGCTTCAGGCTAGAAACTAGGTGTAGTAGAAATCTTGACACTGGTAGGCAGCTTCATCAGAATGAGGAAACCCAAGATATGTACAGAACATCTTCACAAGGGACCAAAGTCTTAAAGGAAGGTGTTTAGGAACCACAGCAGACAATAAGTTGTTTCTCAGTATTGTCCCTGGTAAAGTAGTTTAAACTGCTGAATTTGGAGCCAGGAAGACTTGTTTCAAATCTGGTCTCTGGCCTAGGCAACTCTTAAGACCATAAAGTAGTTGTTGGTACCTATTGTTAGAAAGTTTCTTCGCTGGGAGTTCGAGGGTACCTGGGTGGTGCAGTGGATAGAGTATTGGAGCTGAAAGACCTGACTTCAAGACCAGTCTCAGATATTTAATAGATATGTGACTCTGGACAAATCATTTAAGCACTGTATGCTTCAGTTTTTTTTCAACTATGACATAGGGATCATAATTTCATAGGTGTTATTTGAACTAGTGCCATTCTCTTGGATCCCAGTACAGCAAGGCAGAGTATTAGGTAAAACATCATCATTCTAACTATATCACCTAGTATATTAAGATCATAGTGGGAGAAATTTATGTTTGTGTACATGTGTATTTATATATATTTAATGGAACTACAAGATCATTTCCTTCCAGAAAATATCATTTGAATTAACTTTGCTCTGCCAAAAAAAAAAAAAAAATTCCTTCTTAAAAGTCACCACTAAAGAACAAAACAAACTCCTTCACTGCCTAGAGTTGTGGTGAAGACCAAATGAAATGTTTATAAAATGCCTGGTACATAGTAGATGCTTATATGTTTATTTTCTTTCTTCCCTACAAAGATGAAGTCATAGCATTTGGACCAAGAAAAAATAGCAACAACAAACTGAACTCAAAGGTCTAGATCCTACCATCTAAACCAAGGGTTTTCATACTTTTTAATCTAAAAACCCTTTTGTACTCTAAAAAATTATTGGAAAGCCCAAAGATCTTTGTTTATGTGGGCTACATGTATTGATAGTTACAGTATTAGAAATTAAGCCTGATAAAATTTTGAAATGTATGTTTATTCATTTATTTAAAATAATAAATAAATTGCACATTTATATAAATACATTTTATGAAAAAACCACTATTTTCCAAAACAGAAAAAATTGGCAAAAAAGTGACATTATTTTATATATTTTTGCCAATCTCTCTAATTCCTAGTTTAAAAGAAGACAATTGGAAACTCATATTTGCTAATAGACTCTCTGAAAGGGTCTTAGGGACCTCTAGGGGTCTTTTGGACCATACTTTGAGAAACACTATTCTTAAACATAAAAGAAAAAAAAGAGAACCACAAAAAACCTGGATGGAAATCTAAGTTACTTAGATGCAGCAAGATAAGTGTGGGAATTTATGTTGTTAAGAATCAGATAAATACATGTAATAGAATCAACAATGGAGGTTGGATGATTTCTTTATTTTCTCACTGTCTTCTATGGACTTGAAAAGTAAAAAAATAATCTAAGGAGAAATAAGAGAAAATTCCAGTCAGTCTTGTATTCAATAAAGTATAACAAAGCCTAATTAGATTATGAAATGTAACACAGATTTTAACAGTAAAAAGGAAAAAAAAAACCTTGTTGTCTAGAATGCCATTAAGTTTAAGAGAAAATGTCCTGCTGCACAAAAGACAATTGTTCAGAAATGAGCATTAATCAAACAATAAATATTTACATAAAATACCTATCATGTAACAGGAACTTTACTAAATGATGGGGATACAAAAGGAAACAGAGATAATCCCTGTCCTCAAGGGATTTACAATCTAATATGGGTTGTTTAAAAAAAAAAGCAAACACTCAATGGGAAAAGAGTCAAAAAGGAGTTATGACAAACTGCTTTAAGCCAATAAAAATGATTCAAATTGACCAAACAGCTGAATCAAAAATAAAAGCTTGCTTCATAAATTTCTTTTTCTACCCATATTTTCCAGAGGAGAAAAGAGACAGAGAACAATTGGTCTCTTCTGATGGAATAATATACAACCTTCCCAGTGGCCATTTCACCAAAAGATCAGCAACCTTCTCTGCATCTCAGATAGTGATTAAGGTAGCACCCATAGATATTTTATAGTTCACCCTCATTTTTGTCTTTTATTGTTCTGCCTCAGTTTCCCTAAATTGTTCTGCCTCAGTTTCCCTGAATTGTTCTGCCTCAGTTTCCCTGGTTGCAACCCTCTTTTTCTGCCCATTGGAGCTGAGATAATTAGGGCTGTGGAGATCTAAGATTCCAGAAGATAAGACTCCAGATGTCCTATATCAGATACCTAATTGGTGGTGTTTATACCTCTAACTCCATATTTCCTGACTCTAAGCTGGACACCTCCTTAACTCCCAGTTTGTTAGAATTTATGGTCCTAGCCCCTTAACCTGTCAGAACCAGATTGGTGGTCCCTGCCCGGAGATTCCTGCTCACCAGAGTTTGGGCTCTACCCCAATTTGTCTCCCTGAGTTTAGGGCTATAAATATGTCATTGAGAACTCACATTCACTGCTGGATGCTTTTGAGGCCTAGGGGCATTATGCCCCAGCACAATCTCTCCCTCTCAGAAATCCAAATAAAATATTAAAAACTCTCTAATCTCCATCCTGCCTCAATTTCTCCAGCCTTACATTTGGAGGCCCCAGCGAGATATGAGAGCAGGATTAAAGATTAGAGACCTTGGTCTCCACCTTGGGCCTTGGGTCAGCTGAGGATCTGGGCTCTTTTTTGGGAAGGCTTGCCCTCTGGATTTCTTCAGAGTTTCCAGAAAGAGAACAGTTTCTCAGCTGAGACAAGACCCACTTCGGGTGCCTCTGTTAAATTTTAAGAACAATGATTAAGAAATTTGGCAATTGGTCATTTCAATGCTGCAACTATACTTAGTATAAAATTTGCTTTTGATTTTAAACTTTTTAACCTGTTGCACTGATCTGTAAGTAAAAGGAACAGAAAAGCTTGGCTATTTTAAAACTAGCAGATGGTTTTTCCTTGGAGCAGGTTTTCAAAGCCTGCTAGAATAATACAATACAATCTTATCTGATTGAAACTCAGGCAGGAGAAAACATTTGATTAGGAATTTTAGGATGATTCTGAAATTGTGGGAAATAATTTTACTATTGCCTTTACATGATAGATTTGTTTATTCTGAGTCTAAGATCTTGGAATTTGTTTGAATGTTGAAACCTTTATTACTAAAGAGGAAAAAGAAAAAACTTGACTATTTGAAGAATGGCAGAAAATTTTTTTTTCTCAAACAAAGCAGGCTGTTCTAGTTAGAGAGGAGGGGAAAAAGTAATAAAATTCAAGCTTAGCCTGGCCTGAGCAATAAAAAGCTGTAGAGATAAGATGCTAATTGCTGTGAGAAGAAATCAGGCAGAAGAAAGAAAAAAAAACTTTTAAAAACACTGTATTTAGTTTGATTCAGTGTGTTACCTTCTGAAACATATTGGGTAATTTGTTAACATTGTAAATTATGCTTCATGGAGTTATTTATCTAGTCACTGTATTGTGACTCTTAAACGTTTTGAAGGGAAAAGGAGAGGAGAATGAAGGTGATTTATGAAGGTTGGTTTGTAGGAGCAATTAAAGATTTGCATGATTTTAAGAAGTAAGAGCAAGTTAATACTTTTATATGGACTTAAGATATTCTATATAAGTTTAATTGATTGTATTGGGTCATCCTGAGGTCACTTAAAGGGCTTCTGAAAATAATTTTTTTTTCCTTTGTCCTTTTGAAACTGTTCCTATTATGGACAATATGCAATTTGGGATATTTGTCTATGTATTTTAAAAGCAAATTGATTTATATGTATAATGTTCACTTATGAAACATCTACTTAGATATGAAAGATAATTGTTCTAAGTTGAGAATTTACTGGGACAACTTTCCTACTGTTATCAATATAAGGTCATGGTAAATACATTTGGGATTTATCTGAAATTTTGGTTAATGGAATTTGTTATGGGAGGAAAAATTTTCTTGGGCTTATAATTAATATTATTTGGGAGTTTTAAAGCTCTATTGGGACAGTTATCTGGAATAAAACTGAGTTAAGGCTATTTTATCCTGTATGTGCTAAGGGATCAGTTTTGATTGCTTATATTGTTACAGTCATGTCCCTGCATTTTTTGTCTCCTGTGACTGATTTCTATGATCAGAACAATGGTCATTAAGAATTGTTAATGCAATTCACTTATGTCATACCTTGCTGTTTCCAATTTGGTTATATGTAATCATTATATTCTAAATATTTAGGCAAATGAGTATTTAGCCTGGTCATCTATCTGTTACTGGATATTGTATCTGTAGATATTCTAGGTTTTTTTTTTAAAGGTTTCTAAATAATGAGAGGATAATTAACAGTGGTGTGTGAAACCTAATTATTGTTTTATTTATTAGAACTATAGCTGACAGCCATTTGCCTGTCCTGTGAGACAAACATGTCTCCTTACATGTGAAGCTGCTGGCCATACTGGCCTTTTTACATTTTGTGGCAAACTGTTCTAACTTTTATTTGTTAGATTTTTTTTCTTAGATTTTAGTCAAATTTCGGTCATATCTGGGACCTAGATCAACTTTGATTGTCAACACACCACAATCCCCCTCCCTGGATGGAGAGTTTCTGTCCATCCTCAGCAGAAACAGCTTGGAGAGAGACCATCCCCCCTGCTCCTAGTATACTTTGGACTGATATGGGGGAGTTTGGGAATGGTTGATGACTGATTGTTAAACCGTGACTGCGTCATCTATTACTGTGTGTTTTAAGATTTGGGATGGAAATTGCTAAACTTGTGTAACTATTGCTTTTCTGTTTGAGAGATTTTTAGGAAACCCTAATGTACTAGTCTGTTATGTATAGGAATTTTGATTCATTCTTGGGATTTATATGTGGGATGGTTATTTGATAATTTCTTTCTGTGAGGAAAAAAAAAAGGCGGAAGAGATAGGAAATTGGGGGAACTGGTGGATTTTTCTAAATACTTCAAAAAATGGGAACCCCTAGTTTTCTGTTCATTTTTCTCTCAGGCATTTCTGCCTCACCCCTGCCATTGTGTCCCTTGTCACTGAAGCCTTCTAGTAGTCTGTTTTCTTTTTAAAAACCTACTGAGATGTGACTGCTGGTTATGCTTTAGCTTATGAACCCCTTATTCTGTTGGAATTGCCCCGGAAGACTCAGTTTTGGGGATTATTTTTTAGAAACAACCAGAAATCAGACACCTGTCTTGGAACTGGCAGTCTCTCTGATGTGTTTCTTTAGTCCTATAACCCCAGTTCTTTAATTAATATTTTCCGCATTCTCAAAGGACCTTACAGTTTGTTATCAAGCCTCTAAAAGTTTGGGGTTTGCCTGCCTTGATGGTCTAAATTTGCATACTCTGATAACTCTGCTAAAAAACCTAGCTCCTTTCTGTATCCTAGTAGCAGTTCCTGTTCTTCTGAGTGGGGAACAGATGGAGCTACTCCAAGCCCCACTTTTCCCCCCTTTTGGAGTCCCTGACAGACTTGAGGAGCCCCTCTTAGGATGGGCAGCAGGACTGTCTTGAGCACTGCTACTCCCTATATAATCAGAGGCTGAGTTAAATGCACAAATGACCACAGTCCTAACTCACAGTGAACTGTCCATCTCAAACTGGATTCTCTGGCTGAGATGGTGCCCCAACTGCAGAGGACCTGACATGCTTTCAACAGGGAGCCTTTGTATTGCTGATTAACTCTAGGATTATAAGGGAGAGACTTGTCCTTACCATAAGTCCTTGAATTTTTCTAGTTTTATTTTGGCTTATTTGCTTCACATAGGGTTGGGCAAAATTATGGTGCTAAAACCTTCCAAGTATGTAGAGGAAGGTAATTCAGTGATTTGAATATTCAGAACAGAGAGTGTGGAATGTTGTGCCACAGTTCCCTTTTATTGTCCTGCCTCAGTTTCTCTAATTGCCCTGCCTCAGTTTCCCTAAATTTTTCTCCTGTTTCCCTAAATTGTTCTCCCTCAGTTTCTCTGGCTGCAACCCTCCTTTTCTGCTTATTGGAACTGAGATAATTAGGGCTGTGGAGATCTGACATTCCAGAAGATAAGACTCCAGGTGTCCTATCTCAGATACCGAATTGGCATTGTTTATACCTCTAAGTCCAGAGTTCCTGACTCTAAGCTGGACATCTCCTTAACTCCTAGTTTGTTAGGTACCTGCCAGAACTGGATTGATAGTCTCTGCCTGGAGATTCCCCAATCACCAGAGTTTGGGCTCCATCCCCCTTGTCTACCTGAGTTTGGAGCTATAAATATGTCATTGAGAACTCACATTCACTGCTGGATGCTTTTCAGCCCTGGGTGCAGCATAGCCCCAGCATAATCTCTCCCTCTCAGAAATCCCAATAAAATATTAAAAACTCTCTAATCTTGCCTCAGTTTCTCTGGCATTACAATAGATGTCCAATCTTTCCCCTTCTAAATGCAAGAACACAATATTTCCATCTATGGAAAAAGCAAAGAAAGAAATCTTAGCCTCATTATGGTTGAGAGTTGTTTTGTGTTTTTTATAAGAAATGTATATCTAAGTATCCTTGTTTCTCGATAATCTCTTTTTTAAATCCTTGTGCTTAATTTTTTTTTCAATCAGGTGAAAGAAAATTACTTTAGCAAGTGACTAGCTTACTAACCATGTTACTAACTCACTCAGTTTACTTTCTCCTTTCTTCTTTTTTCTATTTCCCAATATAACTGAATCATTTCTTCTAGATAGCAGAGTTGATAAAGAACTGAATCTGAAGTCAGGAATACCTAGATTCAAATCCATTCTTACATATGTAATCATTGTGAAATGCCAAACAAGTTGCTTAACCTGTCACTGTCTCAGTTTCCTCATCTGTAAAATGGGAATAACAGTAAACTTCTGCTTCCTAGAGTTGTTGTGAGGGTAAACTGAGATAATATTTATAAAGCATTTTTTCAAAGCCTTAAAACCTTTTTTTTTCTTCAATTTTTGCTATTTGTGGCTATGCTGCAATAAAAAATGAACAGGGTAGCAATTGATTTAAGGTTGAACCCACTCTCCTAGGGGAGATGATATAGTGAGAAGCTTGCCCTAATTTGAGGGATGTGTTTACTATATGTTCTCAAGAAATACTCTTTATAAAATCTAATATTAATTGGTAAAATTATATTTCTGCTAATCATATTGAAGGAACAAACCAGAATAGGGGCTCTATTCAATATTATGGGAAGTTATACCCAAGCCCTTGGAGTTACCTCTAGAATCTTAAGGGAGAAAAATATCCCACTGGGGACCCGATTTATCAGGACTATTAGGAGTTGGAATAAGAAACCCAGTGACTTATTGCACTTGTATTCAATGACAATTCTTACAAATTTATTACTAAGTTAAGCCTCAAATTAAATTTGCAAATAATTCTTACAGACTTAGTTGGTTTAATATAAAATACTATGTTTGATAATGCCTTTGAGGTCTCAGGAAAAATTCCTTGTTGAATTAGCTCAAACTGAATAATAAGTAGGGAGCATCCCTGGTCTACTGTCTTACTGTTAGGTTGTCCCTCGTGCTTTTTCTTTCTTTTTTTAAACTTCTAGAACGTAGGTGAAAGCAAAACAAATGATAGTAAATAACTCCAGATAACTTCATTATTGAGATATATAGATAGAGATAGATAACTTCATTTGTGAATCCATAGTTATATAGAGTCAAATAACCTCACCCACCTTATCTATGGGATAGATACATTAAATGACTTATTAATGAATGAATTTATAAAGTTTTTATTAAGTGCCTACTAAGAGCCAATGAGTTGTAGGGAAATATACTTGGTCACTTGACCAATTTTTCCTAAACAGAACATGACCCTGATTGAGATAGGGAGATGGATCTATCTAGAGTAAATGATGTATAGGAAGGTAGTTAATGTTTCACATATTTTACCTTGAGTCAAAAATTAAAGACAGTATTGAGAACTGTCACTCTTCTAGTTCCTTGCTTACCATTGAACAAATAGGATGGAACCATGGAATTTTATAGACTGCTTGGTCTAATCTACTTATTTTCAAATATAGTGTGGTCCAAACCCTTCATCACATGGCCATTGTCAGGGACTCCCTTCCCCTTACAGATAAAAAAACTGAGGTCCAGAGAGACTATCTAACAACTATCTAACATGTTTAATCACAGAGCCAAAGCCACTACAACTGTCAGTCTTTTTTGGATAGGGTTGAAAAACTACAATACTGTCTATTAGAGTCAGCAAAGTGGTGCAATGCATAGAATTCTGGTCCAGGGACACTTGAATTCAAATTTAACCTCATTTATGTTCCCCAGGGTAAGGTATTTAACTATTGTTTGCTCAGTTTCCCCATCTGTAAAACTGGGATTAAAAATAATGTCTATTTCCCACAGATAGAGTCTTTGTTCTACAAATGCTAATTATGTTTATTGTTAGACCCCATTATCTACAACCACAGCAGTCCCTATAGAAATCTGCAATTTGGACTAAATGTAAGAATGATTGGAATTTGTTAAAATTCTGAATAATGGAATTTTGAACAACAACAAAAAGAAACATTTAATTTATTTCAAATTAGATCTGCAAAGGTTGGTTCAGTAGAGTAAATTTAATAAAAAGATAACATTATTTAGTAATTAGGTAACCTATCAATTGTTTGCAAAAAATGTTTGAATGCATTTCTTGTTCTCTTAAGTATTTTAGATTCTATAAGGCACCACCCCCTCCTGGGTCTTCTTTGCACAGTGTAGTAGGGATTGATAATAACTCTTCAGTGCAGGACATAGCACTTACAGCAGAGCCTCTGTAAGCAAAGAGCAAAGTACAGAGAAGTGAACTCTCAGGCCCTGCCAGGTACAGGCACATTGCTACAGAGCAGCACCCTAATCTAAAGCAGGCATTGGATAGGGTTGCAGTGGGCTCTGCCCAGTCACTGACACCCCTTGTAATAGGAAGAAGACACAAGGCTTAGAATCTTGGGTGAGCTTTTATTTCATCCTTTCAAGATCACCCGACCCCACATTCTCTCTATCTTGCCTCAGTTCCAAAGTTCCAAGGTTTCACTTCTTCAAAAGGTGAGTAAAGAATGTCCTTGAGAGATTGCAATACTCCTGTTTCATGAATCGCAGATCTAGGATAGCTCTCGGAGGCCATCTAGTAGTCCAACCTCCCTGTTTCACACACAAGGAAACCGAGGCTCAAGAAATTTAATTGATTGATTTGTCCAAGGAAAGAGAGGTGGAATGGGAGACTGGATTTGAATCCAGATCTTGCTAGGTCAGCCCGCCTGCCTTATCTCCGGGCTGCTTACATCTTGGCCAGATAAGAACTGAGCTGTGAGACAAATCCCTAACAGAAATGGAATTTGAAATGTACAGTCCCCGAATCCTTGGCCTACAGCTTGGATTTAGCAGAGGATGAGTTTTGAATGTCAGAGAGATTCCAAGGGCGTGCCATCTGGTCCTATGACTCCATGTCCCAAAATGGATGGCCTACTAAATTAGAAGGGCTAGCATCAGTACAGTACTAAATTAGCTGGGCAAGTAATGACCCCGAAAGGGAAAAGAGGCTTAAAGTTCACAGAGAGGAATCACTGACTCACACCTCTGGGGCCAGAATTCCAAATATTTAATTGCCCTTTAATATGGTGATGAATTGGGAAGAAATACTACCCCCTTCTGGGTTCCCTGCTGAAATGCTAATGGAAAGAAGGGCCTTGTTGGTTGGGCATTTATTTTCTTCAAGATAAAACTAGGGAAGCTGGACTAGAAGGAGCTACAGGAATGAGGGAGCAGGTACAACTGAAATTCATTCACAGGAATGGGAATGTAGCAGAGAGCAGAAGGTGGGCTTTATTCACCCTTAGCTATCAGAAGGGTCATGGACACAGGAGACCCATAGCCAAGTGCTAATAAGGAAGGGAAGCAGGGGAATTCCCCCCCCCTTTTTGTGCCTGAAATTCCTCACAATAAATCAGATGGCCTTCCTTAGAGGATATACATATATATATATATATATATATATAATTTATTTATTTATTTTTAAAGAAAAGCTTTATTTTTGTATTCTGCTCATGGAATTTGCTGTTCTTTTCCTGTTTACTAAACACCCAGGATGTATAAGGTATTTCTAAACAAGGTAATTTCAGAGAAAGATGGATAAATTCCAAGGATAAATTCGGGCCAATGAATATTTAATAAGCATTTGTCCTGTGCCAAGGCATTAAGCTAGCTAGATGCTGAGTGCTGAGGATACAATGGCAAAAGTGAAACTAGTTTTGCCCTCAAGGAACTTCTATTCTCAGGAGGGAAAATAATCTAGATCTTCTGTACAACAAATATTAGGATGAAAGTCTTCTCTGGAAACATTCAGAGTAGTTTGACAAATGGTAAGAAATCATGATGTAAATAACTGAGTAAAACATGTCTGAGTTTATTTTATGGTCACACACACACACACTATCCCATTTCCTATCTCTCTGCCTTTCTACAGGCTGGTTTGCCTGGAATGCCCTCCCATTTTGGCTCTACTTCTTAGAATTGTTAGCTTCCTTCAAAACTCAGCTTATTAAAAACACAAAAACAAATTCAGCTTCTTATATGACACCATCTTCATGAAGTCTTTCCTGATTGCCTCCTGGCTTTTAGTTTAACTTTGTATTTACTATGTTTATTTGTTGTTCAATAGTTTCTATCAAGTCCATCTCTTCATGATCCCATTTGGAATTTTCTTAGCAAGAATACTGGAATGGTTTGCCATTTCATTTACAGATAAGGAAACTAAAGCAAGCAAGTTTAAGTGACTTGACCAGAACCCCTTTTTGTCCCTGAAACTGCTCCAGTAAATCAAATAGTGTTCCTTAGAGTATCCATTTTGCTTTTTTGAAAGAAAAGCTTTATTTTTGCATTCTGCTCATGGAATTTTCTATGGCCAGTAAGTGTCTGAGGGGAGATTGAATTCAGGAAGTAGAGTGATCCTGATTCCAAGCCCAGGGTTCTCTCACTGTGCCGTGTACTAGTCATGTATTATTTTGCCCCAGAGTGTATCTGTATTATCCTTCCCTTGTGGACTATAAGCTTCATCAGGGCAGGGATTTCATCATCTCTAATTTTGCCTCTCACCAGCATTTTGAATACAGTGAGGGCTTAATACATTTGCTGAATTGGACTCATTTTTGTTAATCCTTATCTAAGTGTGTTTGGAGCCCCAAGCCACACCAAATACTGCTTGGAGCAGCCCGTCTTTTGTTGCCTAGACCTTTGTGATGACAAAAGCCTCATTTGTATTAGACAAATGCTGCTGTAGCAGTCATGGGATGCCACTGCCACTGTTATCAATATATTTGGCTGGGAGGGTGACAGTCTGCACAATTCACTCAAACGGTACCAATGTGGGCTTCCCAGACTCCTCTTCCCAGGCTTCTCAGCCTGTAGCAGCTAATTAGGATGATTTTGTCCCTTTGTGGGTGGCTGTCTCCTAGGGGTTCCTGCCCATCATTTAGGGCTGACAGTTTCTGGAGAGTCTTTCTGAGCTCCAGGAGCAAGGTTATTGATGTTGGATCTGAGGGACCGTGACTGGATTTCTCCTCTGCTGGAGACGCTCTGTGTGTCCTGCTACAGGGTTGATCTCTGCAGCAATCCCAACCTTGTAAGCGGGGGCTGAGGAAAATCCACTGTTTATATTTTGAAAGGCTGAAAGTGAGAAAAAGCTTTTGGTAACATCTAAGGATAGATGTATTATGTAGAGGTCCCCCTCCTGTTCGCAGAAATAATAAACCTGAAGCATAAAAAAATTATAAAAGCTAATTTCTCAGGGAAAAGGGGCTCCACTGCTTAATATTGCACACACTATGCTGGTGTATATAATAAGAAATTCATTTGCAAAGTAATCATATGGAACCTCAAACAGACCTCAGTTCCTGTGCCAGTCACATCAAATGCTCAATGCCTCAGTTTCCCCACTATAAAAAGCAGCTAGTAATACATGTCTACCTAGCTTACAAGGTTGTTCTGAATAAAATACACTGAAAACTTTAAAGTGCTATACAAATGTTATTGTTATTATTATCATTTGTGTTTTATAATCTTACCAAATCCTTTCATATAATAAATATCTTTATTCTTGTTTTGTAGACATGAAAATACAATAGCATCAATCATAGCATTTTAGAGTTGGCAAATGGGTTATTTTGCAGAGAGAATTTTCATCGACTCCCAGCAAAGAGTAACCTTTGAGATCATCCAGTCAAATCTCTCACCTAGTATTCTATCCTTCACTACATGTCATCCAGCCATTGCTTGGATACCTCCAGTAATGGGAAATTCAGTCCTTGGAAATAGGAAATAGGAAAATCCATTAAGCAGCTCTGTGATCATAACTTAAACTGTTCTTAATCTTAGTTTCCTCATCTGCAAATTGGGGGTATTAATAGCTTCTCCCTCCTTCCCTAGACTGATCAGATGATGTAATGTTCATAAAGCCCTTTACAAATTTTAAAGAGCTATTTAAATGTTGTTTTTATGATACTTTGCCAAAAATCCCATTTCAATGTTGGACAATTTTGATTATTAGAAAATTCTTCCTTGGATCAAGCCAAAATCTGCTTTATTGCAATTTCCTCATACAGTTCCTACTTTTATCAGACATACATAAGCACCTGTCTAATTTTTCTTCCTCATGAAAGTCCTTTGCATCTCAATACTCAAATGGACCTGTGATTGCATTGATTCAGAAGTTTCCTACAATAATGTTAATTGAAATCCATCAATTCTTGTCCATTCAGTGCAACTCTCATAATAATAAGAACAACAATAATGTATAACTCTTTACAAAGTACTTTACAATTATTATCTCATTTTATCCTCAAAACAACCCTGAGAAATATTATTCCTGTTTTACAGAGGAGGAAACTGAGGGAGGCAGAAGTTAGCTGGCTTGCCTAGGAACACTAATAAGTATCTGAGGTTTTTTAAAACTTATCTTCCTGACTCTATCCACTGAATCATTCAGCTGCCACATTGCTTATCTATATTGCCACCATGATGCTTATTTTTAGTTTCATATCTTGGTGCCATATAGAAACATTTTTAAAATGACCCTCTGCTTTCTTGGCAAGCTTGAAGTCAGTACAGAAGCTTTGCAGTTTCCCAGAGCCAGCCACGTCCATTCTCCTTTTCCTATTCCACCCTGGACCCAAGCCGTTGTCCATCCATACTACAATGGATTGTTTATACCCATTCCAAAATAGAGACTCAAACATAAACAGAATCATGGATCTCTATTGTATGTCACATGTAGCTGAAAGTCAGTTTTCTGCTTTTTTTTTTTTTAACCAAGAGTATATAGGGAAAAAGTTTAGACCAAATAAACAAAGTGAGGGATTTCCTCCATTCTGTATATTGTATAGGGAAATGAATCTCTTTAATATTGTTGCAAATTTCTTCCACCTGTATTCACATCAACTGTGAATCAATCCACCAACGTAGGCATACCTTAAAGATATTGCAGTTCCAGAGCACTATAAAAAAGTGACTATTTCAAAAAAATGATCCACAAATTTTTAGGTAAATAGAGAGCTGGCAAGGATGTCAAGTCTCACCTCTGACATATACTAGCTGTGTGACTGAAGATAAGTTATTTAACTTCCATGGTCCAGACAATTTGTTATGTCAATGTGTATCTCTGAATTGATGGAGGGAATTTATTCATTTTGAAGTTCCCCATACTTTGGAAATCACTGGTGAGAGGCAGGCAAGGGGGTGGGGTAAAAGAAAGTTATTTTTGTATCCCTCAGTTTAGATCATAATCATATTGTAAACCCTTGCCACAGATAAATATACATAATTAATTGACTTTTAAGCTCACTTTCCCAAACTTCATTTTCACCTCTTTATGTAGCTTTTGTAGTTTTTTTGTTTTGTTTGTTTGTTTGTTTTGTTTCAGTCATGTCTAATGCTTCATGACCCCTCTGGAATTTTTTTGTTTTGTTTTGTTTTTACTAAAAATATTAAAATGATTTGCCATTTCCTTTGAAGCAAATAGAGTTAAGTGACTTGACCAGGGTCATACAGCTAGAGGCTGAGTCAGGATTTGAACTCCAGGCTGGGTGCTCTATCCATTGCATCACCTACCTGTCTCCTTTATATAATTTCAACTCCCATGTCTTTCCCTCTGTGTGATACCAACAATATGTCATTGAATATCTATGTACCTTGTAACAGTTAATTTAAAAGTGACAAGAAAGCTTTACAGAATAACAAAAAGTTTCTTGTCTAAACAGGTAGGGGGAAAAAAACTTCTAGGGAGCTAATCTCCTAATTGCCTGAAAACTGGCAGGTAATCTTGCTTCCCAATTATTGTGCTTTTGATTTAAGCCTAGTCGAAAATCTTCAAAATCTGATACCTTGAAATGGCTTGAGCAGCATTGATCTGAAGAGTGGAGAATAAGATAAGAAACCCAGACAGAACAAAAAGCAAAATGGGAGACAGACCCTAAATATTTTAATTTTTTCAAAACCCCTATATCTCGGAAAAGATTTTTAAAAAAATACACACCGGTGACTTTTACCAATAATTCTGATTTTAGCAAAGGCAAATACTTTTTACTGGCAAGAAAGAGAAATTGGAATGTTTGTGCAAAAAAAGAAGCAGCCAGAAAAAGAGAAGAGCTAAAAAAACCACCAATTTGAGAGACGTATGAAGGGAAAAGGTAACGAGAAGGGAATACATATTTTTATAATGTCTACTATTGCCAAGCACTGTGCTAAAACCCCTTTGCAAATATGTCATTTGATCCTCACAATAACTGTTATCTCCCTTTTATATACAGTTGAGAAAATTGAGGAAAATAGAGGTTAAGTGACTGCCTGGTACACTCATAGCCTTCTTCTAAATAGGATAATTGTGCCTATTAGCTTTAGGACAGAAAGAGAAAGTCCATATATTAAGGGAAACAGCCCGTGGGGTTGAATCCTGACTCTCACCCCTAGTTTTGTGATCTGTATGAATCCGAACAAACTGCCTAATTTCACTAGCTCTATCTTTCATCATCTGTAAATTGAGGGGATTAAAATAGATCACCTTTTTTCTAAGAGGAAATGCCATGCAGTATAGAATAAATTAGAATGAAGATTTCCTTCCTGCCATTTCAGATCATCTTCCCAGAGTAAGAGACTTACTATGTCCATAATGGAATCATCCTTCTTTATCCCTTCTACTTTTTTTTTTTCCATTGGCACCCTTTCCTATGACATCATATGTTTTGTCTTGATCTTGTTTTTTTTAACCTAATAGCTATTTTGGCTTGGAGATATGGTCATTGTTTCCCTTTCTCTTATGACTATAGACTTTTCACCTGTTTCTACAAAACTCTTCAGAATACATATTTGTGAAGGATCTGACCAGGGCATGGTTCTCAGTAAGAGTTAACAGGAAAAACTCATGTATGGACTGACTTTAAAAATGCAAAGGATTGGAGGAAATTACATGTTTTTTTTTTTTTTCTACAAAAATTAATGGTGATGGAAAAAAAGGGGGGAGTGCGAAGTTCTCTCTAATAATTTTTTGAGATCCTACAAAACACAGAAGTAATTTTTCTGAAAGTTTTTCTCTGTCAAGATGGCCAAAAAGATGAATTTGGTTGGACCCCTATTTTTAATAACAAGTTTTCCTTCTGTTTCTCATTGAAATTTTTTGGTTTGAGTTTTTTGGTTTTTTGCTAGATGGGTCTTTTCCTAACCTTTCTTGCTTATAATAGCTCATATTTGAAGAAGTTGTTCTCTGATATGGGGAGTAGGACAGAATAAACTCCTTGAGGGAGGAATGTTACTTAATTTTGTCTTTGTAAGTGCTTAATTAATGCTCATTAGAATGAATAAATGAATGGAAAGGGGGCAGAGGTCAACATGTCTTCTAGTTCTAATGTCCCTGTTTCTGGGTATCACTTTACAGCTGAGATATAGGCAGGGAATGAGGAAAGTAAAAGAAAGGAATAAAACAGGAGAAGGGGAAGAAGGAAGAGAGCCTAAAAGAGTAAAGAAGGAATGCAGGATCGGTAGAATGCTATTGAGAGTTTTGGTACCTCACCCTGATAGCTAGGTTGTTTCTCTGTGCATTCAGCTATGTGTTAATAATTAATAATAATGATAGATCGTATTTATATGGTGCTTTAAAGTTAATAAAGCACTTTACAAATATTTTTCATTTTTCCCTCATGATAATCTTGGGTGTTATTATTATTTCCATTTTATAAATAAGGAAATTGAGACAGAGAATCACAGAGCTAATAAGTATCTGAGACTGGATTTGAACTCATATCTTCTTGACTTTAAATTTAGCACTCTATCCTATACAATCTAGCTTCTTCTGGAATTCAAAAGCACTTTCTTTTTCTTTCTTTTTTTTTTTTTTTCTTTTTTTGCTGAGGCAATTGGGGTTAAGTGACTTGCTCAGGGTCACACAGCCAGGAAGTATTAAATGTCTGAGGGCAGATTTGAACTTGACTTCAGGGCTGGTGCACTACACCAACTAGCTGCTCTTCAAGAACACTTTAGTTCTATTTTTGGCACTGACAAAACACAGCAAGGCAAGACCTGATATTTCCTAATTGATTATTGAACTCTCCGTTCCGGCTCTTCTAGACATCTCTTCTTCTAAACTTCCCATCACCTCTCTCCCTTTCAGTCTCATATTTGCTTTAAAAAAAATAGAAGCCTTAGCTAAGAACTTTAACATCCCTTGATATTACCCTTTAATTTGTCTTTTTTAGTTTGTCTCTTCCTTCTCATCAAATCACATTCTCCTCTATGGACTTTTGATTCTAATCCTTTCCTGTCCTTCAGCAGCTTGATCCCACTAACTCTGCTCTCCCCTCCCCTTATTCTAATTTTCAGTCTTTCCCCATCCACCAACAATGATCATCTCTCCAGTTAGTGATGCCCTCCTTACAACTATTCCTAGAAATTAATTTGTATCAACATTGTTTATTTTCTAATAGAATGTGTGGGCATCTAACTGGCGACAATGCACAGAAAACTAGGGCTAGAATGAGTTCAAATTTTATGCAGACATTAACTACCTGTGTGACCCCAGACAAACTAATGCTGTTTACCTCAGTTTCCTCGTTTTAAAAATGAGCTGGAGAAGGAAATGACAAATTACTTCAGTATCTTTGCTAAGAAAACCTCAAATGGGAGTCACAAAAAGACAGGACTAAAATGACTAAGTATAATTTCTTTTAGGTCAAAGACTATTTTTTGGATCTTTGTCTTCTCAGCTCCTTGCTCCAATCTGTGTGTAGTGAGTGATTGATAATGCTTATTTGGTGTACAAATTAATGAGTGAACTTCTCCTGATTTAAATTTCACTCTAAACTTCCTAAACACTTAAATATTCTGCTTACAATCTATTGGAACTGAATTGTATATGGTTATAAAAGTCTATTTTTCTGGTCAAAGGATATGAACAGTCAATTTTCAGATGATGAAATTGAAACTATTTCCACTCATATGAAAGTGTTCCAAATCACTATTGATTAGAGAAATGCAAATTAAGACAACTCTGACCATTATACACCTTTCAGATTGGCTAAGATGATAGGAAAAGAAATAACGAATGTTGGAGGGGATGTGGGAAAACTGGGTGGAGTTGTGAACAGATCCAACCATTCTGGAGAGCAGTTTGGAACTATGCTCAAAAAGTTATCAAACTGTGCATACCCTTTGATCCAGCAGTGCTACTACTGGGCTTATATCTCAAAGAGATTTTAAAGAAGGGAAAAGGAGTTGTCTGTGCAAAAATGTTTGTGGCAGCCCTTTTTGTAGTGGTTAGAAACTGGAAAATGAAGGGATGCTCATCAGTTGGAGAATGGCTGAATAAATTGTGATATATGAATGTTATGGAATATTATTGCTCTGTAAGAAATGACCAACAGGATGATTTCAGAAAGGCCTGGAGAGACTTACATGAACTGATGCTGAGTGAAATGAGCAGAACCAGGAGATCATTGTACACGGCAACAAGAATTTTATACGAAGATCAATTCTGATGGACGTGGCTCTTTCCAAAAAAGAGATGATTCAGGCCAGTTTAATGATTTTGTGATGAAGAGAATCAGCTACATCCAGAGAGAGGACTGTGGGAATTGAGTGGGAATCACAACATAGCACTTTCACTCTTTTTGTTGTTATTTGCTTGCATTTTTTTTCCCTTGTTTGACCCTTTTGGATCTGATTTTTCTTGTGCATCAAGATAATTGTATAAATATATATGCATATATTGGATTTAACATATATTTTTTTTACCATATTCAACATATATTGGATTACTTGCCATACAGGGGAATGGGTGGGAAGAAGGGTGGGAATTGGAACACAAGGTTTTGCAAGGGTCAATGTTGAAAAATTATCCATGCATATGTTTTGAAAGTAAAAAGCTTTAATTAAAAAAAAAGTCATGACAGAGGCTCTTCTTTCAATATATATCCAGGAGTGATCTAGATATTCATCTACTATGTTCTCTCAATCCTAAGATGCTTTGGTTCACCTGAATGAATGGGAGGAGCTGAGTCAAGTAACAAAAACTCCTGAGTTGGACCAGAGACATCACCTTCTACCTCAAGCCTTTGTTCCCAATACCTACCTTGATCTGTATATTTGTTTGGCAATTAGTCTCCCAGCCTTTAAATCACCCTCAGGAACATAAGATCATGTCCTGGTATATGACATTTTAAGAACTATCCTTGGGTTTATTTTCTAATATAACTTCTTCCACAGGTAATCAAATTAGGTTGGTGTTTTTCCAGGAATTGTTTTGAAACATATTCTCTGCAGAATTAAAGAGCAAATCCTTCAGAGTAACTTACAGCTGTGCTCTTTGTAATTAATTATACAAGGAACATGTGCCTACTTTCTATAACTTCTAGGAGCAAATAAAATGCAAGTTACTTTTTCAGAGGTTATAGAGATTTGCAATAAAAAAGCATTTGGAAATAACTTTTAAACATTAGACTCTTAAATCTCTCAACATGCAATGACTTATTTACAAAGTCCTTTACTGGTCATAAGTAAATTTTAATAAATCCTCTTTAATCAGTCAGCAACAAGCTGTTTGAACAAAATAATTAGCCATCTAGTCTCCTAGTGATTCATTGCACTCACACACTTTGCCAAGAGATATCTCTGCTGTTATGCAAACCAGAGTCAAAATATTTTTCTATTTTTCATAGTTCTGGGTAAGGGTCATAGAAACTGCACAGTACCCATCCCTAATCTCTGCAGGTTGCTTAGCTATCTAAACATTTAACTACGGGCCTTGCCAGGAGAGCTCATCAGGTTTGTCAGCCTCCTGCTGCTAGGTAGAGCTACAGCTCCCATGAAGGTTCTGAAAGTGGAGACTGTGCCATACTACCTCAGTGTCCCTGGAGGCTCTGTGGGATAGGAGGAGGAGGGGAATTATGGAGCTGGCCCATCTCAAACATCAGAAAAAGTCTAGGATTGAGAATCCCCAGCTGTAATGGAGAGACACAGCTGTTCAAA